>NW_027667439.1:0-60000 GCF_963924665.1 Micromys minutus
CCGCAAAATATGGGGAATTTCTGCCTTTTTTCAAAAAATAAAAGGAATGCCTACCTTTTGCCATAAAAAAGGGAAATTTCTCATTTTTGCTTCAAAATAAGGGGAACTTTTTCATTTTTGCTTCTAAATAAGTGGAATTTCTGTTTTTTTCCCCCAAAACAAAGAGAATTTCTGTTTTTTTGCCCCAAGATAAGGAAAATTTCTGACTTATTACCCTGAAATAAGTGAAATTTCTGAAAATTGCCCCAAAATAAGGAAATTTCTGCATTTCTGCCCCCAAATAAGGGGAATATCAACCTTTTTACCTCAAAATAAGGGAAATTTCTGCATTTTTGCAACAAAATATTAGGAATTTCTGCATTTTTGCCACAAAATATTAGGAATTTCTGCCTTTTTGCCCCAAAATAAGAAAATTTCCCCTTTTTTTTTGAAATAAGTGAAATTTTTGCAATTTTGCCCCAAAGTAAGTGAAATTTCTGCAATTTTGCCCCAAAATAAGGGAAATTTCTGGAATTTTGCCCCAAAATAAGTGGAATTTATGAGTTTTACCCCAAAATAAGGAGAATTTCTGTCTTTCTGCCCCAACATATAGGGAATTTCTGCCTTTTTGCCCTACAATTAGGGGAATTTCTGCAATTTTGCTCCAAAATACGGGGAATTTCTGCCTTTTTGCCCGAAAATAAGGAGAATGCATACCTTTTTGCCATAAAAAAGCGAAATTTCTTCATTTTTGCTCCAAAATAAGGGTAATTTCTGCTTTTTTGCCTCTAAATAAGTGGAATTTCTGTCTTTTTCCCCCAAAACAAAAGGAATTTCTGTCTTTTTTGCCCCAAAATTAGGAAAATTTCTGACTTATTACCCTGAAATAAGTGAAATTTCTGCAACTTTGCCCTAAAATAAGGGAAATTTCTGCATTTTTGCCCCCAAATAAGGGGAATTTCAGACTTTTTACCTCAAAATAAAAGGAATTTCTGCATTTTTGCCCCAAAATATAGGAAATTTCTGCCCTTTTTCCCCAAAATAAGAAAAATTTCTGCCATTTTGTACCAAAATATAAGAAATTTCTGCGTTTTTGCTTCAAAATAAAAAAATTTCTCCCTTTTTTCTGAAATAAGTTAAATTTCTGCAATTTTGCCCCAAAATAAGTGAAATTTCTGCAATTTTGCCCCAAAATAAGGGAAATTTCTGGAATTTTGCCTCAAAATAAGTGGAATTTATGAGTTTTGCCCCAAAATAAGGAGATTTTCTGTCTTTTGCCCCAACATAAAGGGAATATCTGCCTTTTTGCCCTACAATTAGGGGAATTTCTGCAATTTTGCTCCAAAATACGGGGAATTTCTGCCTTTTTGCCCGAAAATAAGGAGAATGCATACCTTTTTGCCATAAAAAATTGAAATTTCTTCATTTTTGCCTTAAAATAAAAGGAATTTCTGCTTTTTTGCCTCTAAATAAGTGGAATTTCTGTCTTTTTCCCCAAAACAAAGGGAATTTCTGTCTATTTTGCCCCAAAATAAAGAAAATTTCTGACTTATTTCCCTCAAGTAAGTGAAATTTCTGCAATTTTGCTCCAAAATAAGGGAAATTTCTGCCTTTTTGCCCCCAAATAAGGGGAATTTCAGATTTTTTTACCTCAAAATAAGGGGAATTTCTGCATTTTTGCCACAAAAATTAGGAATTTCTGCCTTTTTGCCCCAAAATATGAAAAATTTCTGCCATTTTGTACCAAAATATAAGAAATTTCTGCCTTTTTGCTTCAAAATAAAAAAATTTCTCCTTTTTTCCTGAAATAAGTTAAATTTCTGCAATTTTGCCCCAAAATAAGTGAAATTTCTGCAATTTTGCCCCAAAATAAGTGGAATTTCTGAGTTTTGCCCCAAAATAAAGAGAATTTCTGCCTTTTTGCCCCACAATTAGTGAAATTTCTGCAATTTTGCCCTAAAATAAGAGAAATTTCTGCATTTTTTCCCCATAATAAGGGAAATTTCTGCAATTTTGCCCCAAAATAAGGGGAATTTCTGTTTTTTGCCCCACAATTAGTGAAATTTCTGTAATTTTGACCTAAGTAAGGGGAATTTCTGCCTTTTGCCGCAAAATATGGGGAATTTCTGCCTTTTTTCCAAAAATAAAAAGAATGCCTACCTTTTGCCATAAAAAAGGGAAATTTCTCATTTTTGCTTCAAAATAAGGGGAACTTTTTCATTTTTGCTTCTAAATAAGTGGAATTTCTGTTTTTTCCCCCAAAACAAAGGGAATTTCTGTTTTTTTGCCCCAAGATAAGGAAAATTTCTGACTTATTACCCTGAAATAAGTGAAATTTCTGAAAATTGCCCCAAAATAAGGAAATTTCTGCATTTCTGCCCCCAAATAAGGGGAATATCAACCTTTTTACCTCAAAATAAGGGAAATTTCTGCATTTTTGCAACAAAATATTAGGAATTTCTGCATTTTTGCCACAAAATATTAGGAATTTCTGCCTTTTTGCCCCAAAATAAGAAAATTTCTTTTTTTTTTTTTGAAATAAGTGAAATTTTTGCAATTTTGCCCCAAAGTAAGTGAAATTTCTGCAATTTTGCCCCAAAATAAGGGAAATTTCTGGAATTTTGCCCCAAAATAAGTGGAATTTATGAGTTTTACCCCAAAATAAGGAGAATTTCTGTCTTTCTGCCCCAACATATAGGGAATTTCTGCCTTTTTGCCCCACAATTAGGGGAATTTCTGCAATTTTGCTCCAAAATACGGGGAATTTCTGCCTTTTTGCCCGAAAATAAGGAGAATGCATACCTTTTTGCCATAAAAAAGCGAAATTTCTTCATTTTTGCTCCAAAATAAGGGGAATTTCTGCTTTTTTGCCTCTAAATAAGTGGATTTTCTGTCTTTTTCCCCCAAAACAAAAGGAATTTCTGTCTTTTTTGCCCCAAAATAAGGAAAATTTCTGACTTATTACCCTGAAATAAGTGAAATTTCTGCAATTTTGCCCCAAAATAAGGGAAATTTCTGCATTTTTGCCCCCAAATAAGGGGAATTTCAGGCTTTTTACCTCAAAATAAAAGGAATTTCTGCATTTTTGCCCCAAAATATAAAAAATTTCTGCCTTTTTTCCCCAAAATAAGAAAAATTTCTGCCATTTTGTATCAAAATATAAGAAATTTCTGCCTTTTTGCTTCAAAATAAAAAAAATTCTCCCTTTTTTCTGAAATAAGTTAAATTTCTGCAATTTTGCCCCAAAATAAGCGAAATTTCTGCAATTTTGCCACAAAATAAGCGAAATTTCTGCAATTTTGCCCCAAAATAAGGGAAATTTCTGGAATTTTGCCTCAAAATAAGTGGAATTTCTGAGTTTTGCCCCAAAATAAGGAGATTTTCTGTCTTTTTGCCCCAACATATAGGGAATATCTGCCTTTTTGCCCCACAATTAGGGGAATTTCTGCAATTTTGCTCCAAAATACGGGGAATTTCATCCTTTTTGCCCGAAAATAAGGAGAATGCATACCTTTTTGCCATAAAAAAGCGAAATTTCTTCATTTTTGCCCCAAAATAAGGGGAATTTCTGCTTTTTTGCCTCTAAATAATTGGAATTTCTGTCTTTTTCCCACAAAACAAAAGGAATTTTTGTCTTTTTTGCCCCAAAATAAAGAAAATTTCTGACTTATTACCCTGAAATAAGTGCAATTTCTGCAATTTTGCCCCAAAATAAGGGAAATTTCTGCATTTTTGCCCCCAAATAAGGGGAATTTCAGACTTTTTATCTCAAAATAAAATGAATTTCTGCATTTTTGCCCCAAAATATAGGAAATTTCTGCCTTTTTGCCCCAAAATAAGAAAAATTTCTGCCATTTTGTACCAAAATATAAGAAATTTCTGCCTTTTTGCTTCAAAATAAAAAAATTTCTCCCTTTTTTCTGAAATAAGTTAAATTTCTGCAATTTTGCCCCAAAATAAGTGAAATTTCTGCAATTTTGCCCCAAAATAAGGGAAATTTCTTGAATTTTGCCTCAAAATAAGTGGAATTTCTGAGTTTTGCCCCAAAATAAGGAGATTTTCTGTCTTTTTGCCCCAACATATAGGGAATATCTGCCTTTTTACCCCACAATTAGGGGAATTTCTGCAATTTTGCTCCAAAATACGGGGAATTTCTGCCTTTTTGCCCGAAAATAAGGAGAATGCATACCTTTTTGCCATAAAAAAGTGAAATTTCTTCATTTTTGCTCCAAAATAAGGGGAATTTCTGCTTTTTTTGCCTCTAAATAAGTGGTATTTCTGTCTTTTCCCCCAAAACAAAGGGAATTTCTGTCTATTTTGCCCCAAAATAAAGAAAATTTCTGACTTATTTCCCTGAAGTAAGTGAAATTTCTGCAATTTTGCCCCAAAATAAGGGAAATTTCTGCCTTTTTGCCCCCAAATAAGGGCAATTTCAGCTTTTTTTACCTCAAAATAAGGGGAATTTCTGCATTTTTGCCACAAAAATTAGGAATTTCTGCCTTTTTGCCCCAAATTAAGAAAAATTTCTGCCTATTTTCCATGAAATAAGTGAAATTTCTGCAATTTTGACACAAAATAAGTGAAATTTCTTCAATTTTGCCTCAAAATAAGGGAAATTTCTGGAATTTTGCCCGAAAATAAGTGGAATTTCTGAGTTCTGCCCCAAAATAAGGAGAATTTCTGTCTTTATACCCCAACATATAGGGAATTTCTGCCTTTTTGCCTCACAATTAGGCAAAATTCTGCAATTTTGCTCCAAAATACGAGGAATTTCTGTCTTTTTTGTCCGAAAATAAGAAGAATGCATACCTTTTTGCCATAAAAAAGGGAAATTTCTTCATTTTTGCTCCAAAATAAGGAAAATTTCTGCCTTTTTGCCTCTAAATAAGTAAAATTTCTGTTTTTTCCCAAAGGGAATTCCTGTCTTTTTTGCCCCAAAATAAGGAAAATTTTGACTTATTACCGTGAAATAAGTGAAATTTCAGCAATTTTGACTCAAAATAAAGGAAATTTCTGCTTTTTGCCCCCAAATAAGGGGAATTTCAGCTTTTTTACCTCAAAATAAGGGGAATTTCTGCATTTTTGCCCCAAAATATGGGAAATTTCTGCAATTTTACCCCAAAATAAAAAAAATTTCTGGAATTTTGCCCAAAAATGAGTGGAATTTCTGAGTTTTACCCCAAAATAAGGAGAATTTCTGTTATTTTGTCTCAACATATAGGGAATTTCTGCCTTTTTGCCCCACAATTAGGGGAATTTCTGAAATTTTGCTCCAAAATAAGGGGAATTTCTGCTTTTTTGCCTCTAAATAAGTGGAATTTCTGCCTTTTTCTCACAAAACAAAGGAAATTTCTGTTATTTTTGCCCCAAAATAAGGAAAATTTCTGACTTATTACTCTGAAATAAGTGAAATTTCTGCAATTTTGCCCCAAAATAAGGGAAATTTCTGCATTTTAGCCCCCAAATAAGGGGAATTACAGCCTTTTTACCTCAAAATACGGCGAATTTCTGAATTTTGGCACAAAATATTATGAATGTCTGCGGTTTTGCCCCATAATAAGGAAAATTTCTGCCTTTTTTCCCTGATAAGTGAAATTTCTGCAATTTTGCCCCAAAATAAGTGAAATTTCTACAATTCTGCCCCAAAATAAAAGAAATTTCTGGAATTTTGCCCCAAAATAAGTGGAATTTCTGAGTTTTGCCCCAAAATAAAGAGAATTTCTGCCTTTTTGCCCCACAATTAGTGAAATTTCTTCAATTTTGCCCTAAAATAAGAGAAATTTCTACATTTTTTCCCCATAATAAGGGAAATTTCTGCAATTTTGCCCCAAAATAAGGGGAATTTCTGTTTTTTGCCCCACAATTAGTGAAATTTCTGTAATTTTGACCTAAGTAAGGGGAATTTCTGCCTTTTGCCGCAAAATATGGGGAATTTCTGCCTTTTTTCCAAAAATAAAAGGAATGCCTACCTTTTGCCATAAAAAAGGGAAATTTCTCATTTTTGCTTCAAAATAAGGGGAACTTTTTCATCTTTGCTTCTAAATAAGTGGAATTTCTGTTTTTTCCCCCAAAACAAAGGGAATTTCTGTTTTTTTGCCACAAGATAAGGAAAATTTCTGACTTATTACCCTGAAATAAGTGAAATTTCTGAAAATTGCCCCAAAATAAGGAAATTTCTGCATTTCTGCCCCCAAATAAGGGGAATATCAACCTTTTTACCTCAAAATAAGGGAAATTTCTGCATTTTTGCAACAAAATATTAGGAATTTCTGCATTTTTGCCACAAAATATTAGGAATTTCTGCCTTTTTGCCCCAAAATAAGAAAATTTCTCCTTTTTTTTTGAAATAAGTGAAATTTTTGCAATTTTGCCCCAAAGTAAGTGAAATTTCTGCAATTTTGCCCCAAAATAAGGGAAATTTCTGGAATTTTGCCCCAAAATAAGTGGAATTTATGAGTTTTACCCCAAAATAAGGAGAATTTCTGTCTTTCTGCCCCAACATATAGGGAATTTCTGCCTTTTTGCCCTACAATTAGGGGAATTTCTGCAATTTTGCTCCAAAATACGGGGAATTTCTGCCTTTTTGCCCGAAAATAAGGAGAATGCATACCTTTTTGCCATAAAAAAGCGAAATTTCTTCATTTTTGCTCCAAAATAAGGGTAATTTCTGCTTTTTTGCCTCTAAATAAGTGGAATTTCTGTCTTTTTCCCCCAAAACAAAAGGAATTTCTGTCTTTTTTGCCCCAAAATTAGGAAAATTTCTGACTTATTACCCTGAAATAAGTGAAATTTCTGCAATTTTGCCCCAAAATAAGGGAAATTTCTGCATTTTTGCCCCCAAATAAGGGGAATTTCAGACTTTTTACCTCAAAATAAAAGGAATTTCTGCATTTTTGCCCCAAAATATAGGAAATTTCTGCCCTTTTTCCCCAAAATAAGAAAAATTTCTGCCATTTTGTACCAAAATATAAGAAATTTCTGCGTTTTTGCTTCAAAATAAAAAAATTTCTCCCTTTTTTCTGAAATAAGTTAAATTTCTGCAATTTTGCCCCAAAATAAGTGAAATTTCTGCAATTTTGCCCCAAAATAAGGGAAATTTCTGGAATTTTGCCTCAAAATAAGTGGAATTTCTGAGTTATCCCCAAAATAAGGAGATTTTCTGTCTTTTGCCCCAACATATAGGGAATATCTGCCTTTTTGCCCTACAATTAGGGGAATTTCTGCAATTTTGCTCCAAAATACGGGGAATTTCTGCCTTTTTGCCCGAAAATAAGGAGAATGCATACCTTTTTGCCATAAAAAATTGAAATTTCTTCATTTTTGCCTTAAAATAAAAGGAATTTCTGCTTTTTTGCCTCTAAATAAGTGGAATTTCTGTCTTTTTCCCCAAAACAAAGGGAATTTCTGTCTATTTTGCCCCAAAATAAAGAAAATTTCTGACTTATTTCCCTGAAGTTAGTGAAATTTCTGCAATTTTGCTCCAAAATAAGGGAAATTTCTGCCTTTTTGCCCCCAAATAAGGGGAATTTCAGCTTTTTTTACCTCAAAATAAGGGGAATTTCTGCATTTTTGCCACAAAAATTAGGAATTTCTGCCTTTTTGCCCCAAAATATGAAAAATTTCTGCCATTTTGTACCAAAATATAAGAAATTTCTGCCTTTTTGCTTCAAAATAAAAAAATTTCTCCTTTTTTCCTGAAATAAGTTAAATTTCTGCAATTTTGCCCCAAAATAAGTGAAATTTCTGCAATTTTGCCCCAAAATAAGTGAAATTTCTGCAATTCTGCCCCAAAATAAAAGAAATTTCTGGAATTTTGCCCCAAAATAAGTGGAATTTCTGAGTTTTGCCCCAAAATAAAGAGAATTTTTGCCTTTTTGCCCCACAATTAGTGAAATTTCTGCAATTTTGCCCTAAAATAAGAGAAATTTCTGCATTTTTTCCCCATAATAAGGGCAATTTCTGCAATTTTGCCCCAAAATAATGGGAATTTCTGTTTTTTGCCCCACAATTAGTGAAATTTCTGTAATTTTGACCTAAGTAAGGGGAATTTCTGCCTTTTGCCGCAAAATATGTGGAATTTCTGCCTTTTTTCCAAAAATAAAAAGAATGCCTACCTTTTGCCATAAAAAAGGGAAATTTCTCATTTTTGCTTCAAAATAAGGGGAACTTTTCCATTTTTGCTTCTAAATAAGTGGAATTTCTGTTTTTTCCCCCAAAAAAAGAAAATTTCTGTTTTTTTTTGCCCCAAAATAAGGAAAATTTCTGACTTATTACCCTGAAATAAGTGAAATTTCTGAAAATTGCCCCAAAATAAGGAAATTTCTGAATTTCTACCCCCAAATAAGGGGAATTTCAACCTTTTTACCTCAAAATAAGGGAAATTTCTGCATTTTTGCAACAAAATATTAGGAATTTCTGCATTTTTGCCACAAAATATTAGGAATTTCTGCCTTTTTGCCCAAAATAAGAAAATTTCTCCTTTTTTTTTGAAATAAGTGAAATTTTTGCAATTTTGCCCCAAAGTAAGTGAAATTTCTGCAATTTTGCCCCAAAATAAGGGAAATTTCTGGAATTTTGCCCCAAAGTAAGTGGAATTTATGAGTTTTACCCCAAAATAAGGAGAATTTCTGTCTTTTTGCCCCAACATATAGAGAATTTCTGCCTTTTTGCCCCACAATTAGGGGAATTTCTGCAATTTTGCTCCAAAATACGGGGAATTTCTGCCTTTTTGCCCTAAAATAAGGAGAATGCATACCTTTTTGCCATAAAAAAGCGAAATTTCTTCATTTTTGCTCCAAAATAAGGGGAATTTCTGCTTTTTTGCCTCTAAATAAGTGGAATTTCTGTCTTTTTCCCCCAAAACAAAAGGAATTTCTGTCTTTTTTGCCCCAAAATAAGGAAAATTTCTGACTTATTATCCCTGAAATAAGTGAAATTTCTTCAATTTTGCCCCAAAATAAGGGAAATTTCTGCATTTTTGCCCCCAAATAAGGGGAATTTCAGGCTTTTTACCTCAAAATAAAAGGAATTTCTGCATTTTTGCCCCAAAATGTAGGAAATTTCTGCCTTTTTCCCCAAAATAAGAAAAATTTCTGCCATTTTGTACCAAAATATAAGAAATTTCTGCTTTTTTGCTTCAAAATAAAAAAATTTCTCCCTTTTTTCTGAAATAAGTTAAATTTCTGCAATTTTGCCCCAAAATAAGGGAAATTTCTGGAATTTTGCCTCAAAATAAGTGGAATTTCTGAGTTTGGCCCCAAAATAATTAGATTTTCTGTCTTTTTGCCCCAACATATAGGGAATATCTGCCTTTTTGCCCCACAATTAGGGGAATTTCTGCAATTTTGCTCCAAAATACTGGGAATTTCTGCCTTTTTGCCCGAAAATAAGGAGAATGCATACCTTTTTGCCATAAAAAAGCGAAATTTCTTCATTTTTGCCCCAAAATAAAAGGAATTTCTGTTTTTTTGCCTCTAAATAAGTGGTATTTCTGTCTTTTCCCCCAAAACAAATGGAATTTCTGTCTATTTTGCCCCAAAATAAAGAAAATTTCTGACTTATTTCCCTGAAGTAAGTGAAATTTCTGCAATTTTGCCCCAAAATAAGGGAAATTTCTGCCTTTTTGCAACAAAATAAGGGGAATTTCAGCTTTTTTTACCTCAAAATAAGGGGAATTTCTGCATTTTTGCCACAAAAATTAGGAATTTCTGTCTTTTTTCCCCAAAATAAGAAAAATTTCTGCCATTTTGTACCAAAATATAAGAAATTTCTGCCTTTTTGCTTCAAAATAAAAAAATTTCTCCTTTTTTTCTGAAATAAGTTAAATTTCTGCAATTTTGCCCCAAAATAAGTGAAATTTCTGCAATTTTGCCCCAAAATAAGGGAAATTTCTGGAATTTTGCCTCAAAATAAGTGGAATTTCTGAGTTTTACCCCAAAATAAGGAGATTTTCTGTCTTTTTGCCCCAACATATAGGGAATATCTGCCTTTTTGCCCCACAATTAGGGGAATTTCTGCAATTTTGCTCCAAAATACGGGGTATTTCTGCCTTTTTGCCAGAAAATAAGAAGAATGCATACCTTTTTGCCATAATAAAGGGAAATTTCTTCATTTTTGCTCCAAAATAAGGGGAATTTCTGCTTTTTTGCCTCTAAATAAGTGGTATTTCTGTCTTTTCCCCCAAAACAAAGGGAATTTCTGTCTATTTTGCCCCAAAATAAAGAAAATTTCTGACTTATTTCCCTGAAGTAAGTGAAATTTCTGCAATTTTGCCCCAAAATAAGGGAAATTTCTGCAAGTTTTGCCCCCAAATAAGGGGAATTTCAGCTTTTTTACCTCAAAATAAGGGGAATTTCTGCATATTTGCCACAAAAATTAGGAATTTCTGCATTTTTGCCCCTAAATAAGAAAAATTTCTGCCTATTTTCCATGAAATAAGTGAAATTTCTGCAATTTTGACACAAAATAAGTGAAATTTCTTCAATTTTGCCCCAAAATAAGGGAAATTTCTGGAATTTTGCCGCAAAATAAGTGGAATTTCTGAGTTCTGCCCCAAAATAAGGAGAATTTCTGTCTTTATGCCCCAACATATAGGGAATTTCTGCCTTTTTGCCTCACAATTAGGCAAAATTCTCCAATTTTGGTCCAAAATATGAGGAATTTCTGCCTTTTTTGTCTGAAAATAAGAAGAATGCATACCTTTTTGCCATAAAAAAGGGAAATTTCTTCCTTTTTGCTCCAAAATAAGGGGAATTTCTGCCTTTTTGCCTCTAAATAAGTAAAATTTCTGTTTTTTCCCAAACAAAAGGAATTCCCGTCTTTTTTGCCCCAAAATAAGGAAAATTTTGACTTATTACCGTGAAATAAGTGAAATTTCAGCACTTTTGACTCAAAATAAGGGAAATTTCTGCCTTTTTGCCCCCAAATAAGGGGAATTTCAGCTCTTTTACCTCAAAATAAGGGGAATTTCTGCATTTTTGCCCCAAAATATGGGAAATTTCTGGTTTTTTGCCCCAAAATAAGAAAATTTCTCCTTTTTTTTGTAATAAGTTAAATTTCTGCAATTTTGCCCCAAAATAAGTGAAATTTCTGCAATTTTACCCCAAAATAAAAAAAATTTCTGGAATTTTGCCCAAAAATGAGTGGAATTTCTGAGTTTTGCCCCCAAAATAAGGAGAATTTCTGTTATTTTGTCTCAACATATAGGGAATTTCTGCCTTTTTGCCCCACAATTAGGGGAATTTCTGAAATTTTGCTCCAAAATAAAGGGAATTTCTGCTTTTTTGCCTCTAAATAAGTGGAATTTCTGCCTTTTTCTCACAAAACAAAGAAAATTTCTGTCTTTTTTGCCCCAAAATAAGAAAAATTTCTGACTTATTACTCTGAAATAAGTGAAATTTCGGCAATTTTGCCCTAAAATAAGAAAAATGTCTGCATTTTTTCCCCATAATAATGGTAATTTCTGCAATTTTGCCCCAAAATAAGGGGAATTTCTGTTTTTTGCCCCACAATTAGTGAAATTTCTGTAATTTTGACCTAAGTAAGGGGAATTTCTTCCTTTTGCCGCAAAATATGGAGAATTTCTGCCTTTTTTCCAAAAATAAAAAGAATGCCTACCTTTTGCCATAAAAAAGGGAAATTTCTCATTTTTGCTTCAAAATAAGGGGAACTTTTCCCTTTTTGCTTCTAAATAGGTGGAATTTCTGTTTTTTTCCCCCAAAACAAAGGGAATTTCTGTTTTTTTGCCCCAAAATAAAGAAAATTTCTGACTTATTACTCTGAAATAAGTGAAATTTCTGAAAATTGCCCCAAAATAAGGAAATTACTGCATTTCTGCCCCCAAATAAGGGGAATTTCAACCTTTTTACCTCAAAATAAGGGAAATTTCTGCATTTTTGCAACAAAATATTAGGAATTTCTGCATTTTTGCCACAAAATATTAGGAATTTCTGCCTTTTTGCCCAAAATAAGAAAATTTCTCCTTTTTTTTTGAAATAAGTGAAATTTTTGCAATTTTGCCCCAAAGTAAGTGAAATTTCTGCAATTTTGCCCCAAAATAAGGGAAATTTCTGGAATTTTGCCCCAAAGTAAGTGGAATTTATGAGTTTTACCCCAAAATAAGGAGAATTTCTGTCTTTTTGCCCCAACATATAGAGAATTTCTGCCTTTTTGCCCCACAATTAGGGGAATTTCTGCAATTTTGCTCCAAAATACGGGGAATTTCTGCCTTTTTGCCCGAAAATAAGGAGAATGCATACCTTTTTGCCATAAAAAAGCGAAATTTCTTCATTTTTGCTCCAAAATAAGGGGAATTTCTGCTTTTTTGCCTCTAAATAAGTGGAATTTCTGTCTTTTTCCCCCAAAACAAAAGGAATTTCTGTCTTTTTTGCCCCAAAATAAGGAAAATTTCTGACTTATTACCCTGAAATAAGTGAAATTTCTTCAATTTTGCCCCAAAATAAGGGAAATTTCTGCATTTTTGCCCCCAAATAAGGGGAATTTCAGGCTTTTTACCTCAAAATAAAAGGAATTTCTGCATTTTTGCCCCAAAATGTAGGAAATTTCTGCCTTTTTCCCCAAAATAAGAAAAATTTCTGCCATTTTGTACCAAAATATAAGAAATTTCTGCTTTTTTGCTTCAAAATAAAAAAATTTCTCCCTTTTTTCTGAAATAAGTTAAATTTCTGCAATTTTGCCCCAAAATAAGGGAAATTTCTGGAATTTTGCCTCAAAATAAGTGGAATTTCTGAGTTTGGCCCCAAAATAATTAGATTTTCTGTCTTTTTGCCCCAACATATAGGGAATATCTGCCTTTTTGCCCCACAATTAGGGGAATTTCTGCAATTTTGCTCCAAAATACTGGGAATTTCTGCCTTTTTGCCCGAAAATAAGGAGAATGCATACCTTTTTGCCATAAAAAAGCGAAATTTCTTCATTTTTGCCCCAAAATAAAAGGAATTTCTGTTTTTTTGCCTCTAAATAAGTGGTATTTCTGTCTTTTCCCCCAAAACAAAGGGAATTTCTGTCTATTTTGCCCCAAAATAAAGAAAATTTCTGACTTATTTCCCTGAAGTAAGTGAAATTTCTGCAATTTTGCCCCAAAATAAGGGAAATTTCTGCCTTTTTGCAACAAAATAAGGGAAATTTCAGCTTTTTTTACCTCAAAATAAGGGGAATTTCTGCATTTTTGCCACAAAAATTAGGAATTTCTGTCTTTTTTCCCCAAAATAAGAAAAATTTCTGCCATTTTGTACCAAAATATAAGAAATTTCTGCCTTTTTGCTTCAAAATAAAAAAATTTCTCCTTTTTTTCTGAAATAAGTTAAATTTCTGCAATTTTGCCCCAAAATAACTGAAATTTCTGCAATTTTGCCCCAAAATAAGGGAAATTTCTGGAATTTTGCCTCAAAATAAGTGGAATTTCTGAGTTTTACCCCAAAATAAGGAGATTTTCTGTCTTTTTGCCCCAACATATAGGGAATATCTGCCTTTTTGCCCCACAATTAGGGGAATTTCTGCAATTTTGCTCCAAAATACGGGGTATTTCTGCCTGTTTGCCAGAAAATAAGAAGAATGCATACCTTTTTGCCATAATAAAGGGAAATTTCTTCATTTTTGCTCCAAAATAAGGGGAATTTCTGCTTTTTTGCCTCTAAATAAGTGGTATTTCTGTCTTTTCCCCCAAAACAAAGGGAATTTCTGTCTATTTTGCCCCAAAATAAAGAAAATTTCTGACTTATTTCCCTGAAGTAAGTGAAATTTCTGCAATTTTGCCCCAAAATAAGGGAAATTTCTGCAAGTTTTGCCCCCAAATAAGGGGAATTTCAGCTTTTTTACCTCAAAATAAGGGGAATTTCTGCATATTTGCCACAAAAATTAGGAATTTCTGCATTTTTGCCCCTAAATAAGAAAAATTTCTGCCTATTTTCCATGAAATAAGTGAAATTTCTGCAATTTTGACACAAAATAAGTGAAATTTCTTCAATTTTGCCCCAAAATAAGGGAAATTTCTGGAATTTTGCCGCAAAATAAGTGGAATTTCTGAGTTCTGCCCCAAAATAAGGAGAATTTCTGTCTTTATGCCCCAACATATAGGGAATTTCTGCCTTTTTGCCTCACAATTAGGCAAAATTCTACAATTTTGGTCCAAAATATGAGGAATTTCTGCCTTTTTTGTCTGAAAATAAGAAGAATGCATACCTTTTTGCCATAAAAAAGGGAAATTTCTTCCTTTTTGCTCCAAAATAAGGGGAATTTCTGCCTTTTTGCCTCTAAATAAGTAAAATTTCTGTTTTTTCCCAAACAAAAGGAATTCCCGTCTTTTTTGCCCCAAAATAAGGAAAATTTTGACTTATTACCGTGAAATAAGTGAAATTTCAGCACTTTTGACTCAAAATAAGGGAAATTTCTGCCTTTTTGCCCACAAATAAGGGGAATTTCAGCTCTTTTACCTCAAAATAAGGGGAATTTCTGCATTTTTGCCCCAAAATATGGGAAATTTCTGGTTTTTTGCCCCAAAATAAGAAAATTTCTCCTTTTTTTTGTAATAAGTTAAATTTCTGCAATTTTGCCCCAAAATAAGTGAAATTTCTGCAATTTTACCCCAAAATAAAAAAAATTTCTGGAATTTTGCCCAAAAATGAGTGGAATTTCTGAGTTTTGCCCCCAAAATAAGGAGAATTTCTGTTATTTTGTCTCAACATATAGGGAATTTCTGCCTTTTTGCCCCACAATTAGGGGAATTTCTGAAATTTTGCTCCAAAATAAAGGGAATTTCTGCTTTTTTGCCTCTAAATAAGTGGAATTTCTGCCTTTTTCTCACAAAACAAAGAAAATTTCTGTCTTTTTTGCCCCAAAATAAGAAAAATTTCTGACTTATTACTCTGAAATAAGTGAAATTTCGGCAATTTTGCCCTAAAATAAGAGAAATGTCTGCATTTTTTCCCCATAATAATGGTAATTTCTGCAATTTTGCCCCAAAATAAGGGGAATTTCTGTTTTTTGCCCCACAATTAGTGAAATTTCTGTAATTTTGACCTAAGTAAGGGGAATTTCTTCCTTTTGCCGCAAAATATGGAGAATTTCTGCCTTTTTTCCAAAAATAAAAAGAATGCCTACCTTTTGCCATAAAAAAGGGAAATTTCTCATTTTTGCTTCAAAATAAGGGGAACTTTTCCCTTTTTGCTTCTAAATAGGTGGAATTTCTGTTTTTTCCCCCAAAACAAAGGGAATTTCTGTTTTTTTGCCCCAAAATAAAGAAAATTTCTGACTTATTACTCTGAAATAAGTGAAATTTCTGAAAATTGCCCCAAAATAAGGAAATTACTGCATTTCTGCCCCCAAATAAGGGAAATTTCAACATTTTTACCTCAAAATAAGGGAAATTTCTGCATTTTTGCAACAAAATATTAGGAATTTCTGCATTTTTGCCACAAAATATTAGGAATTTCTGCCTTTTTGCCCCAAAATAAGAAAATTTCTCCTTTTTTTTGAAATAAGTGAAATTTCTGCAATTTTGCACCAAAGTAAGTGAAATTTCTGCAATTTTGCCCCAAAATAAAAAAAATTTCTGGAATTTTGCCCCAAAGTAAGTGGAATATATGAGTTTTACCCCAAAATAAGGAGAATTTCTGTCTTTCTGCCCCAACATATAGGGAATTTCTGCCTTTTTGCCCCAAAATTAGGGGAATTTCTGCAATTTTACTCCAAAATACGGGGAATTTCTGCCTTTTTGCCCGAAAATAAGGAGAATGCATACCTTTTTGCCATAAAAAAGCGAAATTACTTCATTTTTGCTCCAAAATAAGGGGAATTTCTGCTTTTTTGCTTCTAAATAAGTGGAATTTCTGTCTTTTTCCCCCAAAACAAAAGGAATTTCTGTCTTTTTTGCCCCAAAATAAGGAAAAATTCTGACTTATTACCCTGAAATAAGTGAAATTTCTGCAATTTTGCCCCAAAATAAGGGAAATTTCTGCATTTTTGCCCCCAAATAAGGGGAATTTCAGGCTTTTTACCTCAAAATAAAAGGAATTTCTGCATATTTTCCCCAAAATATAGGAAATTTCTGCCTTTTTCCCTAAAATAAGAAAAATTTCTGCCATTTTGTACCAAAATATAAGAAATTTCTGCCTTTTTGCTTCAAAATAAAAAAATTTCTCCCTTTTTTCTGAAATAAGTTAAATTTCTGCAATTTTGCCCCAAAATAAGTGAAATTTCTGCAATTTTGCCCCAAAATAAGGGAAATTTCTGGAATTTTGCCTCAAAATAAGTGGAATTTCTGAGTTTTGCCCCAAAATAAGGAGATTTTCTGTCTTTTTGCCCCAACATATAGGGAATATCTGCCTTTTTGCCCCACAATTAGAGGAATTTCTGCAATTTTGCTCCAAAATACGGGGTATTTCTGCCTTTTTGCCAGAAAATAAGAAGAATGCATACTTTTTTGCCATAAAAAAGGGAAATTTCTTCATTTTTGCTCCAAAATAAGGGTAATTTCTGCTTTTTTGCCTCTAAATAAGTGGTATTTCTGTCTTTTCCCCCAAAACAAAGGGAATTTCTGTCTATTTTGCCCCAAAATAAAGAAAATTTCTGACTTATTTTCCTGAAGTAAGTGAAATTTCTGCAATTTTGCCCCAAAATAAGTGAAATTTCTGCAATTTTGCCCCAAAATAAGGAAAATTTCTGCCTTTTTGCCACCAAATAAAGGGAATTTCAGCCTTTTTACCTCAAAATAAGGGGAATTTCTGCATTTTTGCCACAAAATATTAGGAATTTCTGCCTTTTTGCCCAAAAATGAGGAAAATTTCTGCCTATTTTCCCTGAAATAAGTGAAATTGCTGCAATTTTGCCCCAAAATAAGTGAAATTTCTGCAATTTTGCCCCAAAATAAGGGAAATTTCTGGAATTTTGCCCCAAAATAAGTTTAATTTCTGAGTTCTGACCCAAAACAAGAAGAATTTCTGTCTTTATGCCCCAACATATAGGGAATTTCTGCCTTTTTGCCCCACAATTAGGGGAATTTCTGCAGTTTTGCTCCAAAATACGGGGAATTTCTGCCTTGTTGCCCGAAAATAAGAAGAATGCATAACTTTTTGCCATAAAAAAGCGAAATTTCTTCATTTTTGCTCCAAAATAAGGGGAATTTCTGCTTTTTTGCCTCTAAATAAGTGGAATTTCTGTCTTTTTCCCCCAAAACAAAGGAAATTTCTGTCTTTTTTGCTTCAAAATACGGAAAATTTCTGACTTATTACTCTGAAATAAGTGAAAT
The DNA here is from genome assembly GCF_963924665.1 of Micromys minutus. NCBI lineage: Eukaryota > Metazoa > Chordata > Mammalia > Rodentia > Muridae > Micromys > Micromys minutus. Next base: position 17,243 of record NW_027667439.1, read on the forward strand.
TTCTGCAATTTTGCCCCAAAATAAGTGAAATTTCTGCAATTTTGCCCCAAAATAAGGGAAATTTCTGGAATTTTGCCTCAAAATAAGTGGAATTTCTGAGTTTTGCCCCAAAATAAGGAGATTTTCTGTCTTTGCCGCAACATATAGGGAATATCTGCCTTTTTGCCCCACAATTAGGGGAATTTCTGCAATTTTGCTCCAAAATACGGGGTATTTCTGCCTTTTTGCCAGAAAATAAGAAGAATGCATACCTTTTTGCCATAAAAAAGGGAAATTTCTTCATTTTTGCTCCAAAATAAGGGGAATTTCTGCCTTTTGCCTCTAAATAAGTAAAATTTCTGTTTTTTTCCCAAACAAAAGGAATTCCTGTCTTTTTTGCCCCAAAATAAGGAAAATTTTGACTTATTAACGTGAAATAAGTGAAATTTCAAAAATTTTGACTCAAAATAAGGGAAATTTCTGCCTTTTTGCCCCCAAATAAGGGGAATTTCAGCTTTTTTACGTCAAAATAAGGGGAATTTCTGCATTTTTGCCCCAAAATATGGGAAATTTCTGCTTTTTTGCCCCAAAATAAGAAAATTTCTCCTTTTTTTTGTAATAAGTTAAATTTCTGCAATTTTGCCCGAAAATAAGTGAAATTTCTGCAATTTTACCCCAAAATAAAAAAAATTTCTGGAATTTTGCCCAAAAATGAGTGGAATTTCTGAGTTTTGCCCCCAAAATAAGGAGAATTTCTGTTATTTTGTCTCAACATATAGGGAATTTCTGCCTTTTTGCCCCACAATTAGGGGAATTTCTGAAATTTTGCTCCAAAATAAGGGGAATTTCTGCTTTTTTGCCTCTAAATAAGTGGAATTTCTGCCTTTTTCTCACAAAACAAAGGGAATTTCTGTCTTTTTTGCCCCAAAATAAGAAAAATTTCTGACTTATTACTCTGAAATAAGTGAAATTTCTGCAATTTTGCCCCAAAATAAGGGAAATTTCTGCATTTTTGCCCCCAAATAAGGGGAATTACAGCCTTTTTACCTCAAAATAAGGCGAATTTCTGAATTTTGGCACAAAGTATTATGAATGTCTGCGGTTTTGCCCCAAAATAAGAAAAATTTCTGCCTTTTTTCCCTGAAATAAGTGAAATTTCCGCAATTTTGCCCCAAAATAAGTGAAATTTCTGCAATTCTGCCCCAAAATAAAAGAAATTTCTGGAATTTTGCCCCAAAAGAAGTGGAATTTCTGAGTTTTGCCCCAAAATAAAGAGAATTTCTGCCTTTTTGCCCCACAATTAGTGAAATTTCTGCAATTTTGCCCTAAAATAAGAGAAATGTCTGCATTTTTTCCCCATAATAATGGTAATTTCTGCAATTTTGCCCCAAAATAAGGGGAATTTCTGTTTTTTGCTCCACAATTAGTGAAATTTCTGTAATTTTGACCTAAGTAAGGGGAATTTCTTCCTTTTGCCGCAAAATATGGAGAATTTCAGCCTTTTTTCCAAAAATAAAAAGAATGCCTACCTTTTGCCATAAAAAAGGAAAATTTCTCATTTTTGCTTCAAAATAAGGGGAACTTTTCCCTTTTTGCTTCTAAATAAGTGGAATTTCTGTTTTTTTCCCCCAAAACAAAGGGAATTTCTGTTTTTTTGCCACAAAATAAAGAAAATTTCTGACTTATTACTCTGAAATAAGTGAAATTTCTGAAAATTGCCCCAAAATAATGAAATTTCTGCATTTCTGCCCCCAAATAAGGGAATTTCAACCTTTTTACCTCAAAATAAGGGAAATTTCTGCATTTTTGCAACAAAATATTAGGAATTTCTGCATTTTTGCCACAAAATATTAGGAATTTCTGCCTTTTTGCCCCAAAATAAGAAAATTTCCCCTTTTTTTTTGAAATAAGTGAAATTTTTGCAATTTTGCCCCAAAGTAAGTGAAATTTCTGCAATTTTGCCCCAAAATAAGGGAAATTTCTGGAATTTTGCCCCAAAATAAGTGGAATTTATGAGTTTTACCCCAAAATAAGGAGAATTTCTGTCTTTCTGCCCCAACATATAGGGAATTTCTGCCTTTTTGCCCCAAAATTAGGGGAATTTCTGCAATTTTGCTCCAAAATACGGGGAATTTCTGCCTTTTTGCCCGAAAATAAGGAGAATGCATACCTTTTTGCCATAAAAAAGCAAAATTTCTTCATTTTTGCTCAAAAATAAGGGGAATTTCTGCTTTTTTGCCTCTAAATAAGTGGAATTTCTGTCTTTTTCCCCCAAAACAAAAGGAATTTCTGTCTTTTTTGCCCCAAAATTAGGAAAATTTCTGACTTATTACCCTGAAATAAGTGAAATTTCTGCAATTTTGCCCCAAAATAAGTGAAATTTCTGCATTTTTGCCCCCAAATAAGGGGAATTTCAGGCTTTTTACCTCAAAATAAAAGGAATTTCTGCATTTTTTCCCCAAAATATAGGAAATTTCTGCCTTTTTCCCTAAAATAAAAAAATTTCTGCCATTTTGTACCAAAATATAAGAAATTTCTACCTTTTTGCTTCAAAATAAAAAAATTTCTCCCTTTTTTCTGAAATAAGTTAAATTTCTGCAATTTTGCCCCAAAATAAGTGAAATTTCTGCAATTTTGCTCCAAAATAAGGGAAATTTCTGGAATTTTGCCTCAAAATAAGTGGAATTTCTGAGTTTTGCCCCAAAATAAGGAGATTTTCTGTCTTTTTGCCCCAACATATAGGGAATATCTGCCTTTTTGCCCCACAATTAGGGGAATTTCTGCAATTTTGCTCCAAAATACGGGGTATTTCTGCCTTTTTGCCAGAAAATAAGAAGAATGCATACCTTTTTGCCATAAAAAAGGGAAATTTCTTCACTTTTGCTCCAAAATAAGGGGAATTTCTGCCTTTTGCCTCTAAATAAGTAAAATTTCTGTTTTTTTCCCAAACAAAAGGAATTCCTGTCTTTTTTGCCCCAAAATAAGGAAAATTTTGACTTATTACCGTGAAATAAGTGAAATTTCAAAAATTTTGACTCAAAATAAGGGAAATTTCTGCTTTTTTGCCCCCAAATAAGGGGAATTTCAGCTTTTTTACGTCAAAATAAGGGGAATTTCTGCATTTTTGCCCCAAAATATGGGAAATTTCTGCTTTTTTGCCCCAAAATAAGAAAATTTCTCCTTTTTTTTGTAATAAGTTAAATTTCTGCAATTTTGCCCCAAAATAAGTGAAATCTCTGCAATTTTATCCCAAAATAAAAAAAATTTCTGGAATTTTGCCCAAAAATGAGTGGAATTTCTGAGTTTTGCCCCCAAAATAAGGAGAATTTCTGTTATTTTGTCTCAACATATAGGGAATTTCTGCCTTTTTGCCCCACAATTAGGGGAATTTCTGAAATTTTGCTCCAAAATAAGGGGAATTTCTGCTTTTTTGCCTCTAAATAAGTGGAATTTCTGCCTTTTTCTCACAAAACAAAGGGAATTTCTGTATTTTTTGCCCCAAAATAAGAAAAATTTCTGACTTATTACTCTGAAATAAGTGAAATTTCTGCAATTTTGCCCCAAAATCAGGGAAATTTCTGCATTTTTGCCCCCAAATAAGGGGAATTACAGCCTTTTTACCTCAAAATAAGGCGAATTTCTGAATTTTGGCACAAAATATTATGAATGTCTGCGGTTTTGCCCCAAAATAAGGAAAATTTCTGCCTTTTTTCCCTTAAATAAGTGAAATTTCCGCAATTTTGCCCCAAAATAAGTGAAATTTCTGCAATTCTGCCCCAAAATAAAAGAAATTTCTGGAATTTTGCCCCAAAATAAGTGGAATTTCTGAGTTTTGCCCCAAAATAAAGAGAATTTCTGCCTTTTTGCCCCACAATTAGTGAAATTTCTGCAATTTTGCCCTAAAATAAGAGAAATGTCTGCATTTTTTCCCCATAATAATGGTAATTTCTGCAAGTTTGCCCCAAAATAAGGGGAATTTCTGTTTTTTGCCCCACAATTAGTGAAATTTCTGTAATTTTGACCTAAGTAAGGGGAATTTCTTCCTTTTGCCGCAAAATATGGAGAATTTCTGCCTTTTTTCCAAAAATAAAAAGAATGCCTACCTTTTGCCATAAAAAAGGGAAATTTCTCATTTTTGCTTCAAAATAAGGGGAACTTTTCCCTTTTTGCTTCTAAATAAGTGGAATTTCTGTTTTTTCCCCCAAAACAAAGGGAATTTCTGTTTTTTTGCCCCAAAATATAGAAAATTTCTGACTTATTACTCTGAAATAAGTGAAATTTCTGAAAATTGCCCCAAAATAAGGAAATTTCTGCATTTCTGCCCCCAAATAAGGGGAATTTCAACCTTTTTACCTCAAAATAAGGGAAATTTCTGCATTTTTGCAACAAAATATTAGGAATTTCTGCATTTTTGCCACAAAATATTAGGAATTTCTGCCTTTTTGCCCCAAAATAAGAAAATTTCTCCTTTTTTTGAAATAAGTGAAATTTCTGCAATTTTGCACCAAAGTAAGTGAAATTTCTGCAATTTTGCCCCAAAATAAGGAAAATTTCTGGAATTTTGCCACAAAGTAAGTGGAATATATGAGTTTTACCCCAAAATAAGGAGAATTTCTGTCTTTCTGCCCCAACATATAGGGAATTTCTGCCTTTTTGCCCCAAAATTAGGGGAATTTCTGCAATTTTGCTCCAAAATACGGGGAATTTCTGCCTTTTTGCCCGAAAATAAGGAGAATGCATACCTTTTTGCCATAAAAAAGCGAAATTTCTTCATTTTTGCTCAAAAATAAGGGGAATTTCTGCTTTTTTGCCTCTAAATAAGTGGAATTTCTGTCTTTTTCCCCCAAAACAAAAGGAATTTCTGTGTTTTTTGCCCCAAAATTAGGAAAATTTCTGACTTATTACCCTGAAATAAGTGAAATTTCTGCAATTTTGCCCCAAAATAAGTGAAATTTCTGCATTTTTGCCCCCAAATAAGGGGAATTTCAGGCTTTTTACCTCAAAATAAAAGGAATTTCTGCATTTTTTCCCCAAAATATAGGAAATTTCTGCCTTTTTCCCTAAAATAAGAAAAATTTCTGCCATTTTGTACCAAAATATAAGAAATTTCTGCCTTTTTGCTTCAAAATAAAAAAATTTCTCCCTTTTTTCTGAAATAAGTTAAATTTCTGCAATTTTGCCCCAAAATAAGTGAAATTTCTGCAATTTTGCCCCAAAATAAGGGAAATTTCTGGAATTTTGCCTCAAAATAAGTGGAATTTCTGAGTTTTGCCCCAAAATAAGGAGATTTTCTGTCTTTTTGCCCCAACATATAGGGAATATCTGCCTTTTTGCCCCACAATTAGGGGAATTTCTGCAATTTTGCTCCAAAATACGGGGTATTTCTGCCTTTTTGCCAGAAAATAAGAAGAATGCATACCTTTTTGCCATAAAAAAGGGAAATTTCTTCATTTTTGCTCCAAAATAAGGGGAATTTCTGCCTTTTGCCTCTAAATAAGTAAAATTTCTGTTTTTTCCCAAACAAAAGGAATTCCTGTCTTTTTTGCCCCAAAATAAGAAAAATTTTGAATTATTACCGTGAAATAAGTGAAATTTCAGCACTTTTGACTCAAAATAAGGGAAATTTCTGCCTTTTTGCCCCCAAATAAGGGGAATTTCAGCTTTTTTACGTCAAAATAAGGGGAATTTCTGCATTTTTGCCCCAAAATATGGGAAATTTCTGCTTTTTTGCCCCAAAATAAGAAAATTTCTCCTTTTTTTTGTAATAAGTTAAATTTCTGCAATTTTGCCCCAAAATAAGTGAAATTTCTGCAATTTTACCCTAAAATAAAAAAAATTTCTGGAATTTTGCCCAAAAATGAGTGGAAATCTGAGTTTTGCCCCCAAAATAAGGAGAATTTCTGTTATTTTGTCTCAACATATAGGGAATTTCTGCCTTTTTGCCCCACAATTAGGGGAATTTCTGAAATTTTGCTCCAAAATAAGGGGAATTTCTGCTTTTTTGCCTCTAAATAAGTGGAATTTCTGCCTTTTTCTCACAAAACAAAGGGAATTTCTATCTTTTTTGCCCCAAAATAAGAAAAATTTCTGACTTATTACTCTGAAATAAGTGAAATTTCTGCAATTTTGCCCCAAAATAAGGGAAATTTCTGCATTTTTGCCCCCAAATAAGGGGAATTACAGCCTTTTTACCTCAAAATAAGGCGAATTTCTGAATTTTGGCACAAAATATTATGAATGTCTGCAGTTTTGCCCCAAAATAAGGAAAATTTCTGCCTTTTTTCCCTGAAATAAGTGAAATTTCCGCAATTTTGCCCCAAAATAAGTGAAATTTCTGCAATTCTGCCCCAAAATAAAAGAAATTTCTGGAATTTTGCCCCAAAATAAGTGGAATTTCTGAGTTTTGCCCCAAAATAAAGAGAATTTCTGCCTTTTTGCCCCACAATTAGTGAAATTTCTGCAATTTTGCCCTAAAATAAGAGAAATGTCTGCATTTTTTCCCCATAATAATGGTAATTTCTGCAATTTTGCCCCAAAATAAGGGGAATTTCTGTTTTTTGCCCCACAATTAGTGAAATTTCTGTAATTTTGACCTAAGTAAGGGGAATTTCTTCCTTTTGCCGCAAAATATGGAGAATTTCTGCCTTTTTTCCAAAAATAAAAAGAATGCCTACCTTTTGCCATAAAAAAGGGAAATTTCTCATTTTTGCTTCAAAATAAGGGGAACTTTTCCCTTTTTGCTTCTAAATAAGTGGAATTTCTGTTTTTTTCCCCCAAAACAAAGGGAATTTCTGTTTTTTTTTGCCCCATAATAAAGAAAATTTCTGACTTATTACTCTGAAATAAGTGAAATTTCTGAAAATTGCCCCAAAATAAGGAAATTTCTGCATTTCTGCCCCCAAATAAGGGGAATTTCAACCTTTTTACCTCAAAATAAGGGAAATTTCTGCATTTTTGCAACAAAATATTAGGAATTTCTGCATTTTTTCCACAAAATATTAGGAATTTCTGCCTTTTTGCCCCAAAATAAGAAAATTTCTCCTTTTTTTTGTAATAGTTAAATTTCTGCAATTTTACCCTAAAATAAAAAAAATTTCTGGAATTTTGCCCAAAAATGAGTGGAAATCTGAGTTTTGCCCCCAAAATAAGGAGAATTTCTGTTATTTTGTCTCAACATATAGGGAATTTCTGCCTTTTTGCCCCACAATTAGGGGAATTTCTGAAATTTTGCTCCAAAATAAGGGGAATTTCTGCTTTTTTGCCTCTAAATAAGTGGAATTTCTGCCTTTTTCTCACAAAACAAAGGGAATTTCTGTCTTTTTTGCCCCAAAATAAGAAAAATTTCTGACTTATTACTCTGAAATAAGTAAAATTTCTGCAATTTTGCCCCAAAATAAGGGAAATTTCTGCATTTTTGCCCCCAAATAAGGGGAATTACAGCCTTTTTACCTCAAAATAAGGCGAATTTCTGAATTTTGGCACAAAATATTATGAATGTCTGCGGTTTTGCCCCAAAATAAGGAAAATTTCTGCCTTTTTTCCCTTAAATAAGTGAAATTTCCGCAATTTTGCCCCAAAATAAGTGAAATTTCTGCAATTCTGCCCCAAAATAAAAGAAATTTCTGGAATTTTGCCCCAAAATAAGTGGAATTTCTGAGTTTTGCCCCAAAATAAAGAGAATTTCTGCCTTTTTGCCCCACAATTAGTGAAATTTCTGCAATTTTGCCCTAAAATAAGAGAAATGTCTGCATTTTTTCCCCATAATAATGGTAATTTCTGCAATTTTGCCCCAAAATAAGGGGAATTTCTGTTTTTTGCCCCACAATTAGTGAAATTTCTGTAATTTTGACCTAAGTAAGGGGAATTTCTTCCTTTTGCCACAAAATATGGAGAATTTCTGCCTTTTTTCCAAAAATAAAAAGAATGCCTACCTTTTGCCATAAAAAAGGGAAATTTCTCATTTTTGCTTCAAAATAAGGGGAACTTTTCCCTTTTTGCTTCTAAATAAGTGGAATTTCTGTTTTTTTCCCCCAAAGCAAAGGGAATTTCTGTTTTTTTGCCCCAAAATAAAGAAAATTTCTGACTTATTACTCTGAAATAAGTGAAATTTCTGAAAATTGCCCCAAAATAAGGAAATTTCTGCATTTCTGCCCCCAAATAAGGGGAATTTCAACCTTTTTACCTCAAAATAAGGGAAATTTCTGCATTTTTGCAACAAAATATTAGGAATTTCTGCATTTTTGCCACAAAATATTAGGAATTTCTGCCTTTTTGCCCCAAAATAAAAAATTTCTCCTTTTTTTTGAAATAAGTGAAATTTCTGCAATTTTGCACCAAAGTAAGTGAAATTTCAGCAATTTTGCCCCAAAATAAGGAAAATTTCTGGAATTTTGCCCCAAAGTAAGTGGAATATATGAGTTTTACCCCAAAATAAGGAGAATTTCTGTCTTTCTGCCCCAACATATAGGGAATTTCTGCCTTTTTGCCCCAAAATTAGGGGAATTTCTGCAATTTTGCTCCAAAATACGGGGAATTTCTGCCTTTTTGCCCGAAAATAAGGAGAATGCATACCTTTTTGCCATAAAAAAGCGAAATTTCTTCATTTTTGCTCCAAAATAAGGGGAATTTCTGCTTTTTTGCCTCTAAATAAGTGGAATTTCTGTCTTTTTCTTCCAAAACAAAAGGAATTTCTGTCTTTTTTGCCCCAAAATTAGGAAAATTTCTGACTTATTACCCTGAAATAAGTGAAATTTCTGCAATTTTGCCCCAAAATAAGGGAAATTTCTTCATTTTTGCCCCCAAATAAGGGGAATTTCAGGCTTTTTACCTCAAAATAAAAGGAATTTCTGCATTTTTTCCCCAAAATATAGGAAATTTCTGCCTTTTTCCCTAAAATAAGAAAAATTTCTGCCATTTTGTACCAAAATATAAGAAATTTCTGCCTTTTTGCTTCAAAATAAAAAAATTTCTCTCTTTTTTCTGAAATAAGTTAAATTTCTGCAATTTTGCCCCAAAATAAGTGAAATTTCTGCAATTTTGCCCCAAAATAAGGGAAATTTCTGGAATTTTGCCTCAAAATAAGTGGAATTTCTGAGTTTTGCCCCAAAATAAGGAGATTTTCTGTCTTTTTGCCCCAACATATAGGGAATATCTGACTTTTTGCCCCACAATTAGGGGAATTTCTGCAATTTTGCTCCAAAATACGGGGTATTTCTGCCTTTTTGCCAGAAAATAAGAAGAATGCATACCTTTTTGCCATAAAAAAGGGAAATTTCTTCATTTTTGCTCCAAAATAAGGGGAATATCTGCTTTTTTGCCTCTAAATAAGTGGTATTTCTGTATTTTCCCCCAAAACAAAGGGAATTTCTGTCTATTTTGCCCCAAAATAAGGAAAATTTCTGACTTATTTCCCTGAAGTAAGTGTAATTTCTGCAATTTTGCCCCAAAAGAAGGGAAATTTCTGCCTTTTTGCCCCCAAATAAGGGGAATTTCAGCTTTTTTTACCTCAAAATAAGGGAAATTTCTGCATTTTTCCACAAAATATTAGGAATTTCTGCCTTTTTGAACCAAAATAAGAAAAATTTTTGCCTATTTTCTCTGAAATAAGTGAAATTTCTGCAATTTTGCCCCAAAATAAGTGAAATTTCTGCAATTTTGCCCCAAAATAAGGAAAATTTCTGCCTTTTTGCCACCAAATAATGGGAATTTCAGCCTTTTTACCTCAAAATAAGGGGAATTTCTGCATTTTTGCCACAAAATATTAGGAATTTCTGCCTTTTTGCCCAAAAATGAGGAAAATTTCTGCCTATTTTCCCTGAAATAAGTGAAATTGCTGCAATTTTGCCCCAAAATAAGTGAAATTTCATCAATTTTGCCCCAAAATAAGGGAAATTTCTGGAATTTTGCCCCAAAATAAGTTTAATTTCTGAGTTCTGACCCAAAACAAGAAGAATTTCTGTCTTTATGCCCCAACATATAGGGAATTTCTGCCTTTTTGCCCCACAATTAGGGGAATTTCTGCAGTTTTGCTCCAAAATACAGGGAATTTCTGCCTTGTTGCCCGAAAATAAGAAGAATGCATACCTTTTTGCCATAAAAAAGTGAAATTTCTTCATTTTTGCTTCAAAATAAGGAAAATTTCTGCTTTTTTGCCTCTAAATAAGTGGAATTTCTGTCTTTTTCCCCCAAAACAAAGGAAATTTCTGTCTTTTTTGCTTCAAAATACGGAAAATTTCTGACTTAACTCTGAAATAAGTTAAATTTCTGCAATTTTGCCCCAAAATAAGTGAAATTTCTGCAATTTTGCCCCAAAATAAGGGAAATTTCTGGAATTTTGCCTCAAAATAAGTGGAATTTCTGAGTTTTACCCCAAAATAAGAAGATTTTCTGTCTTTTTGCCCCAACATATAGGGAATATCTGCCTTTTTGCCCCACAATTAGGGGAATTTCTGCAATTTTGCTCCAAAATACGGGGTATTTCTGCCTTTTTGCCAGAAAATAAGAAGAATGCATACCTTTTTGCCATAAAAAAGGGAAATTTCTTCATTTTTGCTCCAAAATAAGGGGAATTTCTGCCTTTTGCCTCTAAATAAGTAAAATTTCTGTTTTTTCCCAAACAAAAGGAATTCCTGTCTTTTTTGCCCCAAAATAAGGAAAATTTTGACTTATTACCGTGAAATAAGTGAAATTTCAGCACTTTTGACTCAAAATAAGGGAAATTTCTGCCTTTTTGCCCCCAAATAAGGGGAATTTCAGCTTTTTTACGTCAAAATAAGGGGAATTTCTGCATTTTTGCCCCAAAATATGGGAAATTTCTGCTTTTTTGCCCCAAAATAAGAAAATTTCTCCTTTTTTTTGTAATAAGTTAAATTTCTGCAATTTTGCCCCAAAATAAGTGAAATTTCTGCAATTTTACCCTAAAATAAAAAAAATTTCTGGAATTTTGCCCAAAAATGAGTGGAAATCTGAGTTTTGTCCCCAAAATAAGGAGAATTTCTGTTATTTTGTCTCAACATATAGGGAATTTCTGCCTTTTTGCCCCACAATTAGGGGAATTTCTGAAATTTTGCTCCAAAATAAGGGGAATTTCTGCTTTTTTGCCTCTAAATAAGTGGAATTTCTGCCTTTTTCTCACAAAACAAAGGGAATTTCTGTCTTTTTTGCCCCAAAATAAGAAAAATTTCTGACTTATTACTCTGAAATAAGTAAAATTTCTGCAATTTTGCCCCAAAATAAGGGAAATTTCTGCATTTTTGCCCCCAAATAAGGGGAATTACAGCCTTTTTACCTCAAAATAAGGCGAATTTCTGAATTTTGGCACAAAATATTATGAATGTCTGCGGTTTTGCCCCAAAATAAGGAAAATTTCTGCCTTTTTTCCCTGAAATAAGTGAAATTTCCGCAATTTTGCCCCAAAATAAGTGAAATTTCTGCAATTCTGCCCCAAAATAAAAGAAATTTCTGGAATTTTGCCCGAAAATAAGTGGAATTTCTGAGTTTTGCCCCAAAATAAAGAGAATTTCTGCCTTTTTGCCCCACAATTAGTGAAATTTCTGCAATTTTGCCCTAAAATAAGAGAAATGTCTGCATTTTTTCCCCATAATAATGGTAATTTCTGCAATTTTGCCCCAAAATAAGGGGAATTTTTGTTTTTTGCCCCACAATTAGTGAAATTTCTGTAATTTTGACCTAAGTAAGGGGAATTTCTTCCTTTTGCCGCAAAATATGGAGAATTTCTGCCTTTTTTCCAAAAATAAAAAGAATGCCTACCTTTTGCCATAAAAAAGGGAAATTTCTCATTTTTGCTTCAAAATAAGGGGAACTTTTCCCTTTTTGCTTCTAAATAAGTGGAATTTCTGTTTTTTTCCCCCAAAACAAAGGGAATTTCTGTTTTTTTTTGCCCCATAATAAAGAAAATTTCTGACTTATTACTCTGAAATAAGTGAAATTTCTGAAAATTGCCCCAAAATAAGGAAATTTCTGCATTTCTGCCCCCAAATAAGGGGAATTTCAACCTTTTTACCTCAAAATAAGGGAAATTTCTGCATTTTTGCAACAAAATATTAGGAATTTCTGCATTTTTGCCACAAAATATTAGGAATTTCTGCCTTTTTGCCCCAAAATAAGAAAATTTCTCCTTTTTTTTGAAATAAGTGAAATTTCTGCAATTTTGCACCAAAGTAAGTGAAATTTCTGCAATTTTGCCCCAAAATAAGGAAAATTTCTGGAATTTTGCCCCAAAGTAAGTGGAATATATGAGTTTTACCCAAAAATAAGGAGAATTTCTGTCTTTCTGCCCCAACATATAGGGAATTTCTGCCTTTTTGCCCGAAAATAAGGAGAATGCATACCTTTTTGCCATAAAAAAGCGAAATTTCTTCATTTTTGCCCCAAAATAAGGGGAATTTCTGCTTTTTTGCCTCTAAATAAGTGGAATTTCTGTCTTTTTCCCCCAAAACAAAAGGAATTTCTGTCTTTTTTGCCCCAAAATAAAGAAAATTTCTGACTTATTACCCTGAAATAAGTGAAATTTCTGCAACTTTGCCCCAAAATAAGGGAAATTTCTGCATTTTTGCCCCCAAATAAGGCGAATTTCAGGCTTTGTACCTCAATATAAAAGGAATTTCTGCATTTTTTCCCCAAAATATAGGAAATTTCTGCCTTTTTCCCTAAAATAAGAAAAATTTCTACCAGTTTGTACCAAAATATTAGAAATTTCTTCCTTTTTGCTTCAAAATAAAAAAATTTCTCCCTTTTTTCTGAAATAAGTTAAATTTCTGCAATTTTGCCCCAAAATAAGTGAAATTTCTGCAATTTTGCCCCAAAATAAGGGAAATTTCTGGAATTTTGCCTCAAAATAAGTGGAATTTCTGAGTTTTGCCCCAAAATAAGGTAATTTTCTGTCTTTTTGCCCCAACATATAGGGAATATCTGCCTTTTTGCCCCACAATTAGGGGAATTTCTGCAATTTTGCTCCAAAATACGGGGTATTTCTGCCTTTTTGCCAGAAAATAAGAAGAATGCATACCTTTTTGCCATAAAAAAAAGAAATTTCTTCATTTTTGCTCCAAAATAAGAAGAATTTCTGCTTTTTTGCCTCTAAATAATGGTATTTCTGTCTTTTCCCCCAAAACAAAGGGAATTTCTGTCTATTTTGCCCCAAAATAAGGAAAATTTCTGACTTATTTCCCTGAAGTAAGTGAAATTTCTGCAATTTTGCCCCAAAATAAGGGAAATTTCTGCCTTTTTGCCCCCAAATAAGGGGAATTTCAGCATTTTTTACCTCAAAATAAGGGGAATTTCTGCATTTTTCCACAAAATATTAGGAATTTCTGCCTTTTTGCCCCAAAATAAGAAAAATTTCTGCCTATTTTCCCTGAAATAAGTGAAATTTCTGCAATTTTGCCCCAAAATAAGTGAAATTTCTGCAATTTTGCCCCAAAATAAGGGAAATTTCTTGAATTTTGCCCCAAAATAAGTGGAATTTCTGAGTTCTGCCCCAAAATAATGAGAATTTCTGTCTTTATGCCCCAACATATAGGGAGTTTCTGCCTTTTTGCCCCACAATTAGGCGAAATTCTGCAATTTAGATCTAAAATACGAGGAATTTCTCCCTTTTTGCCCGAAAATAAGAAGAATGCATGCCTTTTTGCCATAAAAAATAAATTTCTTCATTTTTTCTCCAAAATAAGGGGAATTTCTACTTATAAGCCTCTAAATAAGTTGAATTTCTGTTTTTTTTTTTTTGCAAACAAAGGGAATTTCTGTATTTTTGCCCCAAAATAAGGAAAATTTCTGACTTATTGTCGTGAAATAAGTGAAATTTCAGCAATTTTGCCCCAAAATAAGAGAAATTTCTTCCTTTTTGCCCCCAAATAAGGGGAATTTCAGCCTTTTTACCTCAAAATAAAAGGAATTCCTACATTTTTGCCCCAAAATATGGGAAATTTCTGCCCTTTTGCCCCAAAATAAGAAAAATTTCTACAACTTTGTAACAAAATAAAGGAAATTTCTGCCTTTTTGCTTCAAAATAAGAAAATTTCTCCTTTTTTTCTGAAATAAGTGAAATTTCTGCAATTTTGACACATAAAAAGTGAAATTACTGCAATTTTGCCCCAAAAGAAGGAAAATTTCTGGAATTTTGCCCCAAAATAAGTGGAATTTCTGAGTTTTACCCCAAAATAAGGAGAATTTCTGTCTTTATGCCCCAACATATAGGGAATTTCTGCATTTTGCTTCACAATTAGGGGAATTTCTGCAATTTTGCTCCAAAATATGGTGAATTTCTGCCTTTTTGCCCGAAAATAAGAAGAATGCATACCTTTTTGCCATAAAAAAGAGAAATTTTTTCATTTTTGCTCCAAAATAAGGGGAATTTCTGCTTTTTTGCCTCTAAATAAGTGGAATTTCTGTCTTTTTCCCCCAAAAACAAAGGAAATTTCTATATTTTTTACCCCAAAATAAGGAGAATTTCTGTCTTTATGCCCCAACATATAGGGAATTTCTGCATTTTGCTTCACAATTAGGGAAATTTCTGCAATTTTGCTCCAAAATATGGTGAATTTCTGCCTTTTTGCCCGAAAATAAGAAGAATGCATACCTTTTTGCCATAAAAAAGAGAAATTTCTTCATTTTTGCTCCAAAATAAGGGGAATTTCTGCTTTTTTACCTCTAAATAAGTGGAATTTCTGTCTTTTTCCCCCAAAAACAAAGGGAATTTCTGTATTTTTTGCCCCAAAATAAGGAAAATTTCTGACTTATTACCCTGAAATAAGTGAAATTTCTGCAATTTTGCCCCAAAATAAAAGAAATTTCTGCATTTTTTGGCCTTAAATAAGGGGAATTTCAGCCTTTTTACCTCAAAATAAGGGGAATTTCTGCATTTTTGCCACAAAATATTAGGAATTTCTGCCTTTTTGCCCAAAAATGAGGAAAATTTCTGCCTATTTTCCCTGAAATAAGTGAAATTGCTGCAATTTTGCCCCAAAATAAGTGAAATTTCTGCAATTTTGCCCCAAAATAAGGGAAATTTCTGGAATTTTGCCCCAAAATAAGTTTAATTTCTGAGTTCTGACCCAAAACAAAAAGAATTTCTGTCTTTGTGCCCCAACATATAGGGAATTTCTGCCTTTTTGCCACACAATTAGGGGAATTTCTGCAGTTTTGCTCCAAAATACGGGGAATTTCTGCCTTGTTGCCCGAAAATAAGAAGAATGCATACCTTTTTGCCATAAAAAAGCGAAATTTCTTCATTTTTGCTCCAAAATAAGGGGAATTTTTGCTTTTTTGCCTCTAAATAAGTGAATTTTCTGTCCTTTTCCCCCAAAACAAAGGAAATTTCTGTCTTTTTTGCTTCAAAATACGGAAAATTTTTGACTTATTACTCTGAAATAAGTGAAATTTCTGTTATTTTGCCACAAAATAAGTGAAATTTCTGCAATTTTGCCCCAAAATAAGGGAAATTTCTGGAATTTTGCCTCAAAATAAGTGGAATTTCTGAGTTTTGCCCCAAAATAAGGAGATTTTCTGTCTTTTTGCCCCAACATATAGGGAATATCTGCCTTTTTGCACAACAATTAGGGGAATGTCTGCAATTTTGCTCCAAAATACGGGGTATTTCTGCCTTTTTGCCAGAAAATAAGAAGAATGCATACCTTTTTGCCATAAAAAAGGGAAATTTCTTCATTTTTGCTCCAAAATAAGGGGAATTTCTGCTTTTTTGCCTCTAAATAAGTGGTATTTCTGTCTTTTCCCCCAAAACAAAGGGAATTTCTGTCTATTTTGCCCCAAAATAAGGAAAATTTCTGACTTATTTCCCTGAAGTAAGTGAAATTTCTGCCTTTTTGCCCCCAAATAAGGGGAATTTCAGCTTTTTTACCTCAAAATAAGGGGAATTTCTGCATTTTTCCACAAAATATTAGGAATTTCTGCCTTTTTGCCCCAAAATAAGAAAAATTTCTGCCTATTTTCCCTGAAATAAGTGAAATTTCTGCAATTTTGCCCCAAAATAAGTGAAATTTCTGCAATTTTGCCCCAAAATAAGGGAAATTTCTGGAATTTTGCCCCAAAATAAGTGGAATTTCTGAGTTCTGCCCCAAAATAATGAGAATTTCTGTCTTTATGCCCCAACATATAGGGAGTTTCTGCCTTTTTGCCCCACAATTAGGCGAAATTCTGCAATTTAGATCCAAAATATGAGGAATTTCTGCCTTTTTGCCCGAAAATAAGAAGAATGCATACCTTTTTGCCATAAAAAATAAATTTCTTCATTTTTGCTCCAAAATAAGGGGAATTTCTACTTATAAGCCTCTAAATAAGTTGAATTTCTGTTTTTTTTTTTTTGCAAACAAAGGGAATTTCTGTATTTTTGCCCCAAAATAAGGAAAATTTCTGACTTATTGTCGTGAAATAAGTGAAATTTCAGCAATTTTGCCCCAAAATAAGAGAAATTTCTTCCTTTTTGCCCCCAAATAAGGGGAATTTCAGCCTTTTTACCTCAAAATAAGAGGAATTCCCACATTTTTGCCCCAAAATATGGGAAATTTCTGCCCTTTTGCCCCAAAATAAGAAAAATTTCTACAACTTTGTAACAAAATAAAGGAAATTTCTGCCTTTTTGCTTCAAAATAAGAAAATTTCTCCTTTTTTTCTGAAATAAGTGAAATTTCTGCAATTTTGACACATAAAAAGTGAAATTTCTGCAATTTTGCCCCAAAAGAAGGAAAATTTCTGGAATTTTGCCCAAAAATAAGTGGAATTTCTGAGTTTTGCCCCAAAATAAAGAGAATTTCTGTCTTTATGCCCCAACATATAGGGAATTTCTGCATTTTGCTTCACAATTAGGGGAATTTCTGCAATTTTGCTCCAAAATATGGTGAATTTCTGCCTTTTTGCCCGAAAATAAGAAGAATGCATACCTTTTTGCCATAAAAAAGAGAAATTTCTTCATTTTTGCTCCAAAATAAGGGGAATTTCTGCTATTTTGCCTCTAAATTAGTGGAAATTCTGTCTTTTTCCCCCCAAAACAAAGGGAATTTCTGTATTTTTTGACCCAAAATAAGGAAAATTTCTGACTTATTACCCTGAAATAAATGAAATTTCTGTAATTTTGCCCCAAAATAAAAGAAATTTCTGCATTTTTGGCCTTAAATAAGGGGAATTTCAGCCTTTTTACCTCAAATTAAGGGGAATTTCTGCATTTTTGCCACAAAATATTAGGAATTTCTGCCTTTTTGCCCAAAAATGAGGAAAATTTCTGCCTATTTTCCCTGAAATAAGTGAAATTGCTGCAATTTTGCCCCAAAATAAGTGAAATTTCTGCAATTTTGCCCCAAAATAAGGGAAATTTCTGGAATTTTGCCCCAAAATAAGTTTAATTTCTGAGTTCTGACCCAAAACAAGAAGAATTTCTGTCTTTATGCCCCAAAATATAGGGAATTTCTGCCTTTTTGCCCCACAATTAGGGGAATTTCTGCAGTTTTGCTCCAAAATACGGGGAATTTCTGCCTTGTTGACCGAAAATAAGAAGAATGCATACCTTTTTGCCATAAAAAAGCGAAATTTCTTCGTTTTTGCTCCAAAATAAGGGGAATTTCTGCTTTTTTGCCTCTAAATAAGTGGAATTTCTGTCTTTTTCCCCCAAAACAAAGGAAATTTCTGTCTTTTTTGCTTCAAAATACAGAAAATTTCTGACTTATTACTCTGAAATAAGTGAAATTTCTGCAATTTTGCCTGAAAATAAGTTAAATTTCTGCAGTTTTGCCCCAAAATAAAATAAATATCTGGAATTTTGCTCCAAAATAAGTGGAATTTCTGAGTTTTGCCCCAAAATAAAGAGAATTTCTGCCTTTTTGCCCCACAATTATTGAAATTTCTGCAATTTTGCCCTAAAATAAGGGAAATTTCTGCAATTTTCCCCCATAATAAGAAAAATTTCTGCAATTTTGCCTTAAAATAAGGGGAATTTTTGTTTTTTCCCCACAATTAAGGAAATTTCTGCAATTTTGCCCTAAATATGGGGAATTTCTGCCTTTTGCCCCAAAATATGGGGAATTTCTGCCTTTTTGTCCGAAAATAAGAAGAATGCCTACCTTTTTGCCATAAAAAAAGGAAATTTCTTCATTTTTGCTCCAAAATAAGGGGAACTTTTGCCTTTTTGCCTCTAAATAAGGGAATTTCTGTCTTTTTCCCCCAAAACAAAGGGAATTTCTGTTTTTTTGCCCCAAAATAAGGAAAATTTCTGACTTATTACCCTGAAATAAGTGTAATTTCTGAAAATTGCCCCAAAATAAGGGAAATTTCTGCATTTTTGCCCCCAAATAAAGAGAATTTCAGAGTTTTTACCTCAAAATAAGGGAAATTTCTACATTTTTGCAACAAAATATTAGGAATTTCTGCATTGTTGCCACAAAATATTAAGAATTTCTGACATTTTGCCCCCAAATAAAAAAGTTTCTCCTTCTTTTTTTTGAAATAAGTGAAATTTCTGCAATTTTGCCCCAAAATAAGGGAAATTTCTGGAATTTTGCCCCAAAGTAGGTGGAATTTATGAGTTTTACCCCAAATTAAGGAGAATTTCTGTCTTTCTGCCCCAACATATAGGGAATTTCTGCCTTTTTGCCCCACAATTAGGGGTATTTCTGCAATTTTGCTCCAAAATACGGGGAATTTCTGCCTTTTTGCCCGAAAATAAGAAGAATGTATACTTTTTTGCCATAAAAAAGGGAAATTTCTTCATTTTGGCTCCAAAATAAAAGGAATTTCTGCTTTTTTGCCTCTAAATAAGTGGAATTTCTCTTTTTCCCCTAAAACAAAGGGAATTTCTCACTTTTTTCCCCAAAATAAGGAAAATTTCTGACTTATTTCCCTGAAATAAGAGAAATTTTTTCCATTTTTCCCCAAAATAAGGGAAATTTCTGTTTTTTTGCCCCCAAATAAGGGGAATTTCAGCCTTTTTACCTCAAAATAAGGGGAATTTCTGCATTTTTGCCCCAAAATAAGAAAAATTTCTGCCATTTTGTACCAAAATATAAGAAATTTCTGCCTTTTTGCCCCAAAATAAGAAAATTTCTTTTTTTTCTAAAATAAGTGAAATTTCTGCAATTTTGCCCCAAAATAAGGGAAATTTCTGATATTTTGCCTCAAAATAAGTGGAATTTCTGAGTTTTGCCCCAAAATAATGAGAATTTTTGTCTTATTGCCCCAACATATAGGGAATTTCTGCCTTTTTGCCCCACAATTGGGAATCTCTGCAATTTTGCTCCAAAATACGGGGTATTTCTGCCTTTTTGCCCAAAAATAAAAGAATGCATACCTTTTTGCCATAAAAAAGGGAAATTTCTTTATTCTTGCTCCAAAATAAGGGGAATTTCTGCTTTTTTGCCTCTAAATAAGTGGAATTTCTGTCTTTTTCCCCCAAAACAAAGAATTTCTGTCTTTTGTGCCCCAAAATAAGGAAAATTTCTGACTTATTTTCCTGAAATAATTGAAATTTCTGCAATTTTGCCCAAAATAAAGGAAATTTTTGCCTTTTGCCCCCAAATAATGGGAATTTCAGCCTTTTAACCTCAAAATAAGGGGAATTTCTGCATTTTTGCCACAAAATATTAGGAATTTCTGCATTTTTGCCTCAAAATAATAAAAATTTCTGCCTATTTTTTCTGAAATAAGTGAAATATCTGCAATTTTGCCCCAAAATAAGTGAAATTTCTGCAATTTTGCCCCAAAATAAGGGAAATTTCTGGAATTTTGCCCCAAAATAAGTTTAATTTCTGAGTTCTGCCCCCAAATAAGGAGAATTTCTGTCTTTATGCCCCATCATATAGGGAATTTCTGCTTTTTTGCCCCACAATTATGGGAATTTGTGCAATTTTGCTCCAAAGTACGGGGAATTTCTGCCTTTTTGCCCGAAAATAAGAAGAATGCATAACTTTTTGCCATAAAAAAGGGAAATTTCTTCATTTTTGCTCCAAAATAAGGGGAATTTCTGCTTTTTTGCCTCAAAATAAGTGGAATTTCTGTCTTTTTCCCCCAAAACAAAGAGAATTTCTGAATTTTTTGTCCCAAAATAAGGAAAATTTCTGACTTATTACCCTGAAATAAGTGAAATTTCTGCAATTTTGCACCAAAATAAGAGAAATTTTTGCCATTTTGTCGCCAAATAAGGGAAATTTCAGCTTTTTACCTCAAAATAAGAGGAATTTCTGAATTTTTGCCACAAAATATTAGGAATTTCTGCCTTTTTGACCAAAAATAAGGAAAATTTCTGCCTTTTTCCCTGAAATAAGTGAAATTTCTGCAATTTTGCCACAAAATAAGTGAAATTTCTTTTTTTTTGCCCCCAAGTAATAGGAATTTCAGCCTTTTTACCTCTAAATAAGAAGAATTTCTGCATTTTTGCCGCAAAATATGGAAAATTTCTGCCTTTTTGCCCCAAAATAAGAAAAATTTCTGCAATTTTGTACCAAAATAATACAAATTTCTGCCTATTTGCCCCCAAATAAGAAAATTTCTTCTTTTTTTTCTGAAATAAGTGAAATTTCTGCAATTTTCATCAAAATAAGTGAAATTTCTGCAATTTTGCCCCAAAATAAGTGAAATTTC
Organism: Micromys minutus; assembly: GCF_963924665.1. Lineage (NCBI taxonomy): Eukaryota > Metazoa > Chordata > Mammalia > Rodentia > Muridae > Micromys > Micromys minutus. Next base: position 37,822 of record NW_027667439.1, read on the forward strand.
TGGAATTTTGCCCCAAAATAAGTGGAATTTCTGAGTTTTGACCCCAAAATAAGGAGAATTTCTGTTATTTTGCCCCAACATATAGGGAATTTCTGTCTTCTTGCCTCACAATTAGGAGAATTTCTGAAATTTTGCTCCAAAATAAGGGGAATTTCTGCTTTTTTGCCTCTAAATAAGTGGAATTTTTGCTTTTTTCTCCCAAAACAAAGGGAATTTCTGTCTTTTTTGCCCCAAAATAAGGAAAATTTCTGACTTATTACCCTGAAATAAGTGAAATTTCTGCAATTTTGACCCAAATTAAGTGAAATTTCTGCAATTTTAACCTAAAATATAGGAAATTTCTGGAATTTTGCCTCAAAATAAGTGGAATTTCTGAGTTTTGCCTCAAAATAAGGAGAATTTGTCTTTTTGCCTCAACATATAGGGAATTTCTGCCTTTTTGCCCCAAAATTAAGGGAATTTCTGCAATTTTGCTTTAAAATACGGGGTATTTCTGCCTTTTTGCCAGAAAATAAGAAGAATGCATACCTTTTGCCATAAAAAAGCTAAATTTCTTCATTTTTGCTCCAAAATAAGGGGAATTTCTGCTTTTTTGCCTCAAAATAACTGGAATTTCTGTCTTTTTCCCCCTAAACAAAGGAAATTTCTGTCTTTTTTGCCCCAAAATAAAGAAAATTTCTGACTTATTACCCTGAAATAAGTGAAATTTCTGCAATTTTGCCCCAAAATAAGGGAAATTTCTGCATTTTTGCCCCCAAATATGGGGAATTTCAGCTTTTTTACCTCAAAATAAGGGGAATTTCTGCATTTTTGCCACAAAATATTAGCAATTTCTGCCTTTTTGCCCCAAAATAAGAAAAAATTCTGCCTATTTTCCCTGAAATAAGTGAAATTTCTGCAATTTTGCCCCAAAATAAGTAAAATTTCTTCAATTTTGACCCAAAATAAGGAAAATTTCTGTAATTTTGCCCAAAAATAAGTGGAATTTCTGAGTTCTGCCACAAAATAAGGAGAATTTCTGTCTTTATACCCCAACATATAGGGAATTTCTGCCTTTTTGCCTCACAATTAGGCGAAATTCTGCAATTTTGCTCCAAAATACGAGGAATTTCTGCCTTTTTGCCCGAAAATAAGAAGAATGTATACCTTTTTGCCATAAAAAAGGGAAATTTCTTCATTTTTGCTCCAAAATAAAGGGAATTTCTGCTTTTTTGCCTCTAAATAAGTAAAATTTCTGTTTTTTCCCAAACAAAGGGAATTTGTGTCTTTTTTGCCCCAAAATAAGGAAAATTTTTACTTATTACCGTGAAATAAGTGAAATTTCAGCAATTTTGCCCCAAAATAAGGGAAATTTCTGCCTTTTTGCCCCCAAATAAGGGGAATTTCAGCTTTTTTACCTCAAAATAAGGGGAATTTCTGCATTTTTGCCCCAAACTATGGGAAATTTCTGCCCTTTTGCCCCAAAATAAGAAAATTTCTCCTTTTTTTCTGAAATAAGTGAAATTTCTGCAATTTTGCCCCAAAATAAGTGAAATTTCTGCTATTTTGCCCCAAAATAAAAGAAATTTCTGGAATTTTTCCCAAAAATAAGTGGAATTTCTGAGTTTTGCCCCCAAAATAAGGAGAATTTCTGTTATTTTGACCCAACATATAGGGAATTTCTGCCTTTTTGCCCGACAATTAGGGGAATTTCTGAAATTTTGCTCCAAAATAAGGGGAATATCTGCTCTTTTACCTCTAAATAAGTGGAATTTCTGCCTTTTTCTCCCAAAACAAAAGGAATTTCTGGCTTTTTTGCCCCAAAATAAGAAAAATTTCTGACTTATTACTCTGAAATAAGGAAATTTCTGCAATTTTGCCCCAAAATAAGGAAAATTTCTGCCTTTTTGCCCCCAAATAAGGGGAATTACAGCCTTTTTACCTCAAAATAATGGGAATTTCTGAATTTTGGCATAAAATATTATGAATTTCTGTGTTTTTGCCCCAAAATAAGGAAAATTTCTGCCTTTTTTCCCTGAAATAAGTGAAATTTCTGCAATTTTGCCCCAAAATAAGTGTAATTTCTGCAATTCTGCCCCAAAATAAAAGAAATTTCTGGAATTTTGCCCCAAAATAAGTGGAATTTCTGAGTTTTGCCCCAAAATAAAGAGAATTTCTGCCTTTTTGCCACACAAATAGTGAAATTTCTGCAATTTTGCCCTAAAATAAGGGAAATTTCTGCAATTTTTCCCCATAATAAGGGAAATTTCTGCAATTTTGCCCCAAAATAAGTGGAATTTCTGAGTTTTGCCCCAAAATAAAAAGAATTTCTCACTTTTACCCCATCATATAGGGAATTTCTGCCTTTTTGCACCACAATTAGGGGAATTTCTGCAATTTTGCTCAAAAATACGGGGAATTTCTGCCTTTTTGCCTATAAAATAAGAAGAATGCATACCTTTTTGCCATAAAATGGGAAATTTCTTCATTTTTGCTCCAAAATAAGGGGAATTTCTGCTTTTTTGCTTCTAAAAAGTGCAATTTCTGTCTGTTTCCCCAAAAAGAAATAAAATTTCTGTCTTTTTTGCCCCAAAATAAGGAAAATTTCTGACTTATTACCCTGAAATGAGTGAAATTTCTGCAATTTTGCCCCAAAATAAGGGAAATTTCTGCCTTTTTGCCCCCAAATAAGGGAAATTTCAGCCTTTTTACCTCAAAATAAAAGGAATTTCTGCATTTTTGCCCCAAAAATATGGGAAATTTCTGCCTTTTTGCCCCACAATAAGAAAAATTTCTGCAATTTTGTACCAAAATAAAAGAAATTTCTGCCTTTTTGCCCCTAAATACGAAAATTTCTGCAATTTTGCTCCAAAATAAGGGAAATTTCTGCCTTTTTGCCCTCAAATAAAAGGAATTTCAGCCTATTTACCTCAAAATAAGGGGAATTTCTCCATTTTTGCTTCAAAATATGTGAAATTTCTGCAATTTTGCCCCAAATTAAGGGAAATTTCTGGTATTTTGCCCCAAAATAAGTGAATTTTCTGAGTTTTGCCCCAAAATAAGGAGATTTCTGTCTTTTTGCCCCAACATATAGGGAATTTCTGCTTTTTTGCCCCACAATTAGGGGAATTTCTGCAATTTTGCTCCAAAATACGGGGAATTTCTGCCTTTTTGCCGGAAAATAAGAAGAATGTATACCTTTTTGCCATAAAAAAGGGAAATTTCTTCATTTTTGCTCCAAAATAAGAAGAAATTCTGCTTTTTTGCCTCTAAATAAGTGGAATTTCTGTTTTTTACCCCAAAACAAAAGGAATTCCTGTGTTTTTTGCCCTAAAATAAGGAAAATTTGTGACTTATTACCCTGAAATATGTGAAATTTCTGCAATTTTGCCCCAAAATAAGGGAAATTTATGCCTTTTTGCCCCCAAATAAGGGGAATTTCAGCCTTTTTACCTCAAAATAAGGGGAATTTCTGCATTTTTGCCACAAAATATTAGGAATTTTTGCCATTTTGCCCCAAAATTAGAAAATTTCTGCTTATTTTCCCGGAAATAAGTGAAATTTCTGCAATTTTGCCCCAAAATAATTGAAATTTCTGCAATTTTGCCTCAAAATAATGGAATTTTCTGGAATTTTGCCCCAAAATATGTTGAATTTCTGAGTTTTGCCCCAAAATAAGGAGAATTTCTGTCTTTTTTGCCCCAAAAATAAAGAAAATTTCAGCATTTTTTCTCTGAAATAAGTGAATTTTCCACAATTTTGCCCCAAAATAAGTGAAATTTCTGCAATTTTAACCCAAAATAAGGGAAATTTCTGGAATTTTGCCCCAAAATAAGTGGAATTTCTGAGTTTTGCCCCAAAATAAGAAGAATTTCTGTCTTTTTGCCCTAACGTATAGGGAATTTCTTTCTTTTTGCCCCACAATTAGGGAAATTTCTGCAATTTTGCTCCAAAATACGGGGAATTTCTACATTTTTGCCCGAAAATAAGAGAATGCATACCTTTTTGCCATTAAAAAGGGAAATTTCTTCATTTTGCTCCAAAAAAGGGGAATTTCTGCTTTTTTGCCTCTAAATAAGTAGAATTTCTGTTCTTTTCCCCCAAAACAAAGGGAATTCCTGTATTTTTGCCCCAAAATAAGAAAAATTTCTTACTTATTACCCTGAAATAAGTAAAATTTCTGCAATTTTGCCCCAAAATAAGAGAAATTTCTGGAATTTTGCCCCAGAATAAGTGGATTTTCTGAGTTTTGCCCCAAAATAAAGAAAATTTCTGTCTTTTTGCCCCAACATATAGGGAATTTCAGCCTTTTTGCCCCACAATTAGGAAAATTTCTGCAATTTTGCTCCTAAATACGGGGAATTTCTGCCTTTTATCTGAAAATAAGAAGAATGCATACCTTTTTGCCATAAAAAAGGAAAATTTCTTCATTTTTGCTTCAAAATAAGGGGAATTTCTGAGTTTTGCCCCTAAATAAGGAGAATCTCTGTCTTTTTGCCCCAACATATAGAAAATTTCTGCCTTTTTGCCCCACAATTAGGGGAATTTCTGCTATTTTGCTCCAAAATAGGGGGAATTTCTGCCTTTTTGCCCGAAATTAAAAAGAATGCATATCTTTTTGCCATAAAAATGGTAAATTTCTTAATTTTTGCTCCAAAATAATGGGAATTTCTGCTTTTTGCCTCTAAATTAGTGGAATTTCTGTATTTTTCCCTCAAAACAAAGGGAATTACTGTCTTTTTTGCCCCAAAATAAAAAAAAATTCTGAATTATTTCCCTGAAATTAGTGAAATATCTGCAATTTTGCCCCAAAAAAAGGGAAATTTCTGACTTTTTGCCCCCAAATAAGGGGAATTTCAGCCTTTTTACCACAAAATAAGGGTAATTTCTGCATTTTTGTCACAAAATAATAGGAATTTCTGCCTTTTTGCTTCAAAATAAAGAAAATTTCTGCCTTTTTTCCCTGAAATAAGTGAAATTTCTGCAATTTTGCCCCAAAAGAAGTGAAATTTCTGCAATTTTGCCCCAAAATAAGGGAAATTTCTGGAATTTTGCCTCAAAGTAAGTGGAATTTCTGAGTTTTGCCTCAAAATAAGAAGAATTTCTGTCTTTTTTGCCCTAACATATAGGGAATTTCTGCCTTTTTGCAACACAATTAGGGGAATTTCTGCAATTTTGCTCCAAAATACGGGGAATTTCTGACTTTTTGCCGGAAAATAAGAAGAATGCATACCTTTTTGCCATAAAAAAGGGAAATTTCTTCATTTTTGCTCCAAAATAAGAAGAATTTCTGCTTTTTTGCCTCTAAATATGTGGAATTTCTGTTTCTTACCCCAAAACAAAAGGAATTCCTGTCTTTTTTGCCTCAAAATAAGGAAAATTTCTGACTTATTACCCTGAAATATGTGAAATTTCTGCAATTTTGCCCCAAAATAAGGGAAATTTCTGCTTTTTTGCCCCCAAATAAGGGGAATTTCAGCCTTTTTACCTCAAAATAAGGGGAATTTCTGCATTTTTGCCACAAAATATTAGGAATTTTTGCTATTTTGCCCCAAAATAAGAAAATTTCTGCTTATTTTCCCTGAAATAAGTGAAATTTCTGCAATTTTGCCCCAAAATAAATGAAATTTCGGCAATTTTGCTCAAAAGTAAGGGAAATTTCTGGAATTTTGCCCCAAAATAAGTGGAATTTCTGAGTTTTGCCCCAAATAAGGAGAATTTCTGTCTTTTTGCCCCAACATATAGGAAAATTTTGCCTTTTTGCCCCACAATTAGGGGAATTTCTGCAATTTTGCTACAAAATACGGGGAATTTCTGCCTTTTTGCCCGAAAATAAGAAGAATGCATACCTTTTTGCCATTAAAAAGGGAAATGTCTTCATTTTGCTCCAAAATAAGGGGTATTTCTGCTTTTTTGCCTCTAAATAAGTGGAATTTCTGTCTTTTTCTCCCAAAACAAAGGGAATTTCTGTCTTTTTTGCCCTAAAAATAATGAAAATTTCTGACTTATTACCCTGAAATAAGTGAAATTTCTGCAAATTTGCCCACAAAATAAGGGAAATTTCTGCCTTTTGCCCCAAAATATGGGGAATTTAAGCATTTTACATCAAAATAAGGGAAATTTCTGATTTTTGCACCAAAATATTGAGAATTTCTGCCTTTTTGCCCCAAAATAATGAAATTTTCTGCCTTTTTCCCTGAAATAAGTGAAATTTCTGCAATTTTGCCCCAAAATAAGTGAAATTTCTGCAATTTTGCCCCAAAATAAGGGAAATTTCTGGAATTTTGCCCCAAAATAAGTGGAATTTCTGAGTTTTGCCCCAAAATAAAGAAAATTTCTGTCTTTTTGCCCTAACATATAGGGAATTTCTCCCTTTTTGCCCCACAATTAGGGGAATTTCTGCAATTTTGCTCCTAAATACGGGGAATTTTTGCCTTTTGCCCGAAAATAAGAAGAATGCATACATTTTTGCCATAAAAAAGGAAAATTTCTTCATTTTTGCTCCAAAATAAGGGGAATTTCTGCTTTTTTGCCTCTAAATAAGTGGAATTTCTGTCTTTTTCCCCCAAAACAAAGGAAATTTCTGTCTTTTTTGCCGCAAAATAAGGAAAAATTCTGACTTATTACCCTGAAGTAAGTGAAGTTTCTGCAATTTTTTTCCCCAAAATAAGGGAAATTTCTGCCTTTTTGCCCCCAAATAAGGGGAATTTCAGCCTTTTTACCTCAAAATAAGGGGAATTTCTGCATTTTTGCCACAAAATATCAAAAATTTCTGCCTTTTTGCCCCAAAATAAGGAAAATAACTGCTTTTTTTCCTTTAATAAGTGAAATTTCTGCAACTTTGCCCCAAAATAAGTGAAATTTCTGCAATTTTGCCCCAAAATAAAGGAAATTTCTGGAATTTTGCCCCAAAATAAGTGGATTTTCTGAGTTTTGCCCCAAAATAAAGAAAATTTCTGTCTTTTTGCCCCAACATATAGGGAATATCTGCCTTATTGCCCCACAATTAGAGGAATTTCTGCAATTTTTCTCCCTAATACGGGGAATTTCTGCCTTTTTGCCCGAAAATAAGTAGAATGCATACCTTTTTGCCATCAAAAAAAAAAAATTCTCCATTTTTGCTCCAAAATAAGGGGAATTTCTGCTTTTTTGCCTCTAAATAAGTGGAATTTCTGTCTTCTTCCCCCAAAACAAAGAGAATTCCTGTATTTTTGCCCCAAAATAAGAAAAATTTCTGACTTATTACCATGAAATAAGTAAAATTTCTGCAATTTTCCCCAAAATAAGGGAAATTTCTGCCTTTTTTCCACAAAATAAGGGGAATTTCAAACTTTTTACTTCAAAATAAGGGAAATTTCTGCATTTTTGCCACAAAATATTAGTAATTTCTTTTTGCACCAAAATAAGAAAATTTCTGCTTTTTTTCCCTGAAATAAGTGAAATTTCTGCAATTTTGCCCCAAAATAAGTGAAATTTCTGCAATTTTACCCCAAAATAAAAAAAATTTCTGGAATTTTGCCCCCAAATAAGTGGATTTTCTGAGTTTAGCCCCAAAATAAGGAGAATTTCTGTCTTTTTGCCCTAACATATAGGGAATTTCTCCCTTTTTGCCCCACAATTAGAGGAATTTCTGCAATTTTTCTCCTAAATACGGGGAATTTCTGCCTTTTGGCCCGAAAATAAGTAGAATGCATACCTTTTTGCCATCAAAAAAGGAAATTTCTTCATTTTTGCTCCAAAATAAGGGGAATTTCTGCTTTTTTGCCTCTAAATAAGTGGAATTTCTGTCTTTTTCCCCCAAAACAAGGGAATTTTTGTATTTTTGCCCCAAAATAAGAAAAATTTCTTACTTATTACCCTGAAATAAGTGAAATTTCTGCAATTTTGCCCCAAAATAAGGGAAATTTCTGCCTTTTTGCCCCCAAATAAGAAGAATTTCAACCTTTTTACTTAAAAATAAGGGGAATTTCTGCATTTTTGCCACAAAATATTAGAAATTTCTGCCTTTTTGCCCCAAAATAAGAAAATTTCTGCTTTTTTTTCCTGAAATAATTGAAATTTCTGCAATTTTGCCCCAAAATAAGTGAAATTTCTGCAATTTTGCCCCAAAATAAGGGAAATTTCAGAAATTTTGCTCCAAAATATGTGGATTTTCTGAGTTTTGCCCCAAAATAAAGAAAATTTCTGTCTTTTTGCCCCAACATTTAGGGAATTTCTGCATTTTTGCCCCACAAATAGGGGAATTTCTGCAATTTTGCTCCTAAATACAGGGATTTTCTGCCTTTTTGCCCGAAAATAAGAAGAATGCATACGTTTTTGCCATAAAAAAGGAAAATTTCTTCATTTTTGCTCCAAAATAAGGGGAATTTCTTCTTTTTTGCCTCTAAATAAGTGGAATTTCTGTCTTTTTCCCCCAAAACAAAGGAAATTTCTTTCTTTTTTGCCGCAAAATAAGGAAAAATTCTGACTTATTACCCTGACGTAAGTAAAATTTCTGCAATTTTTTCCCCAAAATAAGGGAAATTACTGACTTTTGGCCCCCAAATACGGGGAATTTCAGCCTTTTTACCTCAAAATAAAGGGAATATCTGCATTTTTGCCACAAAATATTAGGAATTTCTGCCTTTTTGCCCCAAAATAAGGAAAATTTCTGCCTTTTTTCCCTGAAATAAGTGAAATTTCTGCAATTTTGCCCCAAAATAAGTGAAATTTGTGCAATTTTGCCCCAAAATAAGTGAAATTTCTTCAATTTTGCCCAAAAAAAGGGAAATTTCTGGAATTTTGCCTCAAAATAAGTGGAATATCTGAGTTTTGCCCCAAAATAAGGAGAATTTCCCTTTTTTTGCCCCAACATATAGAGATTTTCTGCCTTTTTGCCCCACAATTATGGGAATTTCGGAAATTTTGCTCCAAAATACGGGGAATTTCTGCCTTTTTGCCCGAAATTAAGAAGAATGCATATCTTTTTGCCATAAAAAAGGGAAATTTCTTAATTTTTGCTCCAAAATAATGGGAATTTCTGCTTTTTTGCCTCTAAATAAGTGGAATTTCTGTCTTTTTCCCCCAAAACAAAGAGAAGTACTGTCTTTTTTGCCCCAAAATAAAAAAAATTTCTGACTTATTACCCTGAAATAAGTGAAATTTCTGCAATTTTGCTGCAAAATAAGGGAAATTTCTGCCTTTTTGCCCCCAAATAAGGGGAAATTCAGCCTTTTTACCTCAAAATAAGGGGAATTTTTGCATTTTTGCCACAAAATATTAGGAATTTCTGCTTTTTTGCCCCAAAATACGAAAATTTCTGCCTTTTTTTTCTCTGAAATAAGTGAAATTTCTGCAATTTTGCCCCAAAATAAGTGAAATTTCTGCAATTTTTGCCCCAAGTAAGGGAAATTTCTGGAATTTTTCCCCCAAATAAGTGGAATTTCTGAGTTTTGCCCCAAAATAAGGAGAATTTCTGTCTTTTTGACCCAACGTATAGTGAATTTTTCCCTTTTGGCCCCACAATTAGGGGAATTTCTGCAATTTTGCCCAAAATACGGGGAATTTTTGCCTTTTGCCCGAAAATAAGAATAATGCATACCTTTTTGCCATAAAAAAGAGAAATTACCTCATTTTTGCTCCAAAATAAGGGGAATTTCTGCTTTTTTGCCTCTAAATAAGTGGAATTTCTGTCTTTTTCTTCCAAAATAAACAGAATTTCTGTCTTTTTTGCCCCAAAATAAGGAAAAATTGTGACTTATTACCCTAAAGTAAGTGAAATTTCTGCAATTTTGCCCCAAAAAATAGCAATTTCTGCCTTTTTGCCCCCAAATAAGGGGAATTTCAGCCTTTTTACCTCAAAATAAGAGGAATTTTTGCATTTTTGCCACAAAATATTAGGAATTTCTGCCTTTTTGCCCCAAAATATGGAAAATTTCTGCCTTTTTCCCTGAAATAAGTGAAATTTCTGCAATTTTGCCCCAAAATAAGTGAAATTTCTGGAATTTTGCCCCAAAATAAGGGAAATTTCTGCCTTTTTGCCCCCAAATAAGGGGAATTTCAGCCTTTTTTACCTCAAAATAAGGGGAATTTCTGCATTTTTGCCACAAAATATTAGGAATTTCTTCCTATTTGCCACAAAATAAGAAAATTTCTGCTTTTTTTCTGAAATAAATGAAATTTCTGCAATTTTGCCCCAAAATAATTGAAATTTCTGCAATTTTGCCTCAAAATAATGGAAATTTCTGGAATTTTGCTCCAAAATAAGGTGAATTTCTGAGTTTTGCCCCAAAATAAGGAGAATTTCTGTTTTTTTGAACCACAATTAGGAGAATTTTTGCAATTTTGCTTTAAAAATCGAGGAATTTCTGCCTTTTTGCCCGAAAATAAGAAGAATGCATACCTTTTTGCCATTAAAAAGGGAAATTTCTTCATTTTTGCTCCAAAATAAGGGGAAATTCTGCATTTTTGCCTCTAAATAAGTGGAATTTCTGTCTTTTACCCCAAAAACAAAGGGAATTTCTGTCTTTTTTGCCCCAAAAATAAAGAAAATTTCTGACTTATTACCCTGAAGTAAGTGAAATTTCTGCAATTTTGCCCCAAAATAAGGGAAATTTCTGCCTTTTTGCCCCCAAATAAGGGTAATTTCAGCCTTTTTACTTCAAAATAAGGGGAATTTCTGCATTTTTGCCACAAAATATTAGGAATTTCTGCCTTTTTGCCTCAAAATAAGAAAATTTCTGATTTTTTTCCCTGAAATAAGTGAAATTTCTGCAATTTTGCCCCAAAATAAGTGAAATTTCTGCAATTTTGCCCCAAAATAAGGGAAATTTCTGGAATTTTGCCCCAAAATAAGTGGATTTTCTGTGTTTTGCGCCAAAATAAAGAAAATTTCTGTCTTTTTGCCCCACAATTAGGGGAATGTCTGCAATTTTGCTCCTAAATACGGGGAATTTCTGCCTTTTTGCCCGAAAATAAGAAGAATGCATACCTTTTTGCCATCAAAAAAGGAAAATTTCTTCTTTTTTGCTTCAAAATAAGGGGAATTTCTGCTTTTTTGCCTCTAAATAAGTGGAATATCTGTCTTTTTCCCCCAAAACAAAGGAAATTTCTGTCTTTTTGCCGCAAAATAAGGAAAAATTCTGACTTATTGCCCTGAAGTAAGTGAAATTTCTGCAATTTTTTCCCCAAAATAAGGGAAATTTCTGCCTTTTTGCCCCCAAATAAGGGGAATTTCAGCCTTTTTACCTCAAAATAAGGGGAATTTCTGCATTTTTGCCACAAAATATCAAAAATTTCTGCCTTTTTGCCCCAAAATAAGGAAAATAACTGCTTTTTTTCCTTTAATAAGTGAAATTTCTGCAACTTTGCCCCAAAATAAGTGAAATTTCTGCAATTTTGCCCCAAAAGAAGGGAAATTCCTGGAATCTTGCCCCAAAATAAGTGGAATTTCTGAGTTTTGCCCCAAAATAAGGAGAATTTCTGTCTTTTTGCCCCAACATATAAAGAATTTCTGCCTTTTTCTCCACAATTAGGGGAATTTCTGCAATTTTGCTCCAAAATACAAGGAATTTCTGCCTTTTTGCCCGATAATAAGAAGAATGCATAACTTTTTGCCATAAAAAAGCGAAATTTCTTCATTTTTGCTCCAAAATAAGGGAATTTCTGCTTTTTTGCATCAAAATAAGTGGAATTTCTGTCTTTTTCCCACATAACAAAGGGAATTTCTGTATTTTTTCTTCCAAAATAAAAAATATTTCTGACTTATTACCCTGAAATAAGTGAAATTTCTGCCTTTTTGCCCCAAAATAAGTGAAATTTCTTCAATTTTGCCCAAAAAAAGGGAAATTTCTGAAATTTTGCCTCAAAATAAGTAGAATATCTGAGTTTTGCCCCAAAATAAGGAGAATTTCCATCTTTTTGCCCCAACATATAGAGATTTTCTGCCTTTTTGCCCCACAATTATGGGAATTTCGGGAATTTTGCTCCAAAATACGGGGAATTTCTGCCTTTTTGCCCGAAATTAAGAAGAATGCATATCTTTTTGCCATAAAAAAGGGAAATTTCTTAATTTTTGCTCCAAAATAATGGGAATTTCTGCTTTTTTGCCTCTAAATAAGTGGAATTTCTGTCTTTTTCCCCCAAAACAAAGAGAAGTACTGTCTTTTTTGCCCCAAAATAAAAAAAATTTCTGACTTATTACCCTGAAATAAGTGAAATTTCTGCAATTTTGCTGCAAAATAATGGAAATTTCTGCCTTTTTGCCCCCAAATAAGGGGAAATTCAGCCTTTTTACCTCAAAATAAAAGGAATTTCTGCATTTTTGCCACAAAATATTAGGAATTTCTGCTTTTTTGCCCCAAAATACGAAAATTTCTGCCTTTTTTCTCTGAAATAAGTGAAATTTCTGCAATTTTGCCCCAAAATAAGTGAAATTTCTGCAATTTTGCCCCAAAGTAAGGGAAATTTCTGGAATTTTTCCCCCTAATAAGTGGAATTTCTGAGTTTTGCCCCAAAATAAGGAGAATTTCTGTCTTTTTGACCCAACGTATAGTGAATTTTTCCCTTTTTGCCCCACAATTAGGGGAATTTCTGCAATTTTGCCCAAAATACGGGGAATTTTTGCCTTTTGCCCGAAAATAAGAAGAATGCATACCTTTTTGCCATAAAAAAGAGAAATTACTTCATTTTTGCTCCAAAATAAGGGGAATTTCTGCTTTTTTGCCTCTAAATAAGTGGAATTTCTGTCTTTTTCTTCCAAAATAAACAGAATTTCTGTCTTTTTTGCCCCAAAATAAGGAAAAATTGTGACTTATTACCCTAAAGTAAGTGAAATTTCTGCAATTTTGCCCCAAAAAATAGCAATTTCTGCCTTTTTGCCCCCAAATAAGGGGAATTTCAGCCTTTTTACCTCAAAATAAGAGGAATTTTTGCATTTTTGCCACAAAATATTAGGAATTTCTGCCTTTTTGCCCCAAAATATGGAAAATTTCTGCCTTTTTCCCTGAAATAAGTGAAATTTCTGCAATTTTGCCCCAAAATAAGTGAAATTTCTGGAATTTTGCCCCAAAATAAGGGAAATTTCTGCCTTTTTGCCCCCAAATAAGGGGAATTTCAGCCTTTTTTACCTCAAAATAAGGGGAATTTCTGCATTTTTGCCACAAAATATTAGGAATTTCTTCCTATTTGCCACAAAATAAGAAAATTTCTGCTTTTTTTCTGAAATAAATGAAATTTCTGCAATTTTGCCCCAAAATAATTGAAATTTCTGCAATTTTGCCTCAAAATAATGGAAATTTCCGGAATTTTGCTCCAAAATAAGGTGAATTTCTGAGTTTTGCCCCAAAATAATAAGAATTTCTGTTTTTTTGAACCACAATTAGGAGAATTTTTGCAATTTTGCTTTAAAAATCGAGGAATTTCTGCCTTTTTGCCCGAAAATAAGAAGAATGCATACCTTTTTGCCATTAAAAAGGGAAATTTCTTCATTTTTGCTCCAAAATAAGGGGAAATTCTGCATTTTTGCCTCTAAATAAGTGGAATTTCTGTCTTTTTCCCCAAAAACAAAGGGAATTTCTGTCTTTTTTGCCCCAAAGATAAAGAAAATTTCTGACTTATTACCCTGAAATAAGTGAAATTTCTGCAATTTTGCCCCAAAATAAGGGAAATTTCTGCCTTTTTGCCCCCAAATAAGGGTAATTTCAGCCTTTTTACTTCAAAATAAGGGGAATTTCTGCATTTTTGCCACAAAATATTAGGAATTTCTGCCTTTTTGCCTCAAAATAAGAAAATTTCTGCTTTTTTTCCCTGAAATAAGTGAAATTTCTGCAATTTTGCCCCAAAATAAGTGAAATTTCTGCAATTTTGCCCCAAAATAAGGGAAATTTCTGGAATTTTGCCCCAAAATAAGTGGATTTTCTGTGTTTTGTGCCAAAATAAAGAAAATTTCTGTCTTTTTGCCCCACAATTAGGGGAATGTCTGCAATTTTGCTCCTAAATACGGGGAATTTCTGCCTTTTTGCCCGAAAATAAGAAGAATGCATACCTTTTTGCCATCAAAAAAGGAAAATTTCTTCTTTTTTGCTTCAAAATAAGGGGAATTTCTGCTTTTTTGCCTCTAAATAAGTGGAATATCTGTCTTTTTCCCCCAAAACAAAGGAAATTTCTGTCTTTTTGCCGCAAAATAAGGAAAAATTCTGACTTATTACCCTGAAGTAAGTGAAATTTCTGCAATTTTTTCCCCAAAATAAGAGAAATTTCTGCCTTTTTTCCCCCAAATAAGGGGAATTTCAGCCTTTTTACCTCAAAATTAGGGGAATTTCTGCATTTTTGCCACAAAATATCAAAAATTTCTGCCTTTTTGCCCCAAAATAAGGAAAATAACTGCTTTTTTTCCTTTAATAAGTGAAATTTCTGCAACTTTGCCCCAAAATAAGTGAAATTTCTGCAATTTTGCCCCAAAAGAAGGGAAATTCCTGGAATCTTGCCCCAAAATAAGTGGAATTTCTGAGTTTTGCCCCAAAATAAGGAGAATTTCTGTCTTTTTGCCCCAACATATAAAGAATTTCTGCCTTTTTCTCCACAATTAGGGGAATTTCTGCAATTTTGCTCCAAAATACAAGGAATTTCTGCCTTTTTGCCCGATAATAAGAAGAATGCATAACTTTTTGCCATAAAAAAGGGAAATTTCTTCATTTTTGCTCCAAAATAAGGGAATTTCTGCTTTTTTGCATCAAAATAAGTGGAATTTCTGTCTTTTTCCCACATAACAAAGGGAATTTCTGTATTTTTTCTTCCAAAATAAAAAATATTTCTGACTTATTACCCTGAAATAAGTGAAATTTCTGCCTTTTTGCCCCAAAATAAGGGAAATTTCTTCCTTTTTGTCCCCAAATAAGGGAAATTTCAGCCTTTTTACCTCAAAATAAGAGAAATTTCTGCCTTTTTGCCCCAAAATATAAAATTTCTGCCCTTCTTCCCTGAAATAAGTGAAATTTCTGCAATTTTGCCCCAAAATAAAAGAAATTTCTGGAATTTTGCCCCAAAATAAGTGGAATTACTGAGTTTTGCCCCAAAATAAGGAGAATTTCTGTCTTTTTGCCCTAACATATAGAAAATTTCTGCCTATTTGCCTTACAATTAGGGGAATTTCTGCAATTTTGCTCCGAAATATGAAAAATTTCTGCCCTTTTGCCTGAAAATAAGAAGAATGCATACCTTTTTGCTATAAAAAAGAAAAATTTCTTTATTTTTGATCCAAAACAAGGGGAATTTCTGCTTTTTTGCCTCTAAATATGTGGAATTTCTGTCTTTTTCCCCAAAAACAAAGGGAATTTCTGTCTTTTTTGCCCCCAAATAAGGGAAATTTCTGACTTATTACCCTGAAATAAGTGAAATTTCTGCAATTTTGCCCCAAAATAAGGGAAATTTCTGCCTTTTTGCCCCCAAATAAGGGGAATTTCAGCATTTTTACCTCAAAATAAGGGAAATTTCTGCATTTTTGCCACAAAATATTAGGAATTTCTGCATTTTTGCCCCAAAATAAGGAAAATATCTGACTTTATTCCCTGTAATAAGTGAAATTTCTGCAACTTTGCCCCAAAATAAGTGAAATTTTTGCAATTTTGCTCCAAATTAAGAGAAATTTCTGGTATTTTGCCCCAAAATAAGTGGAATTTCTGAGTTTTGCCCCAAAATTAGGAGAATTTCTGTCTTTTTGCCCCAAGATATAGAGAATATCTGCCTTTTTCCCCACAATTAGGGGAATTTCTGCAATTTTGCTCCAAAATACAAGGAATTTCTGCCTTTTTGCCCGATAATAAGAAGAATGCATAACTTTTTGCCATAAAAAAGGGAAATTTCTTCATTTTTGCTCCAAAATAAATGAAATTTCTGCTTTTTTCCTAAAAATAACTGGAATTTTTGTCTTTTTCCCCCAAAACAAAGGGAATTTCTATATTTTTGGCCCCAAATTAATAAAATATTTCTGACTTATTAACCTGAAATAAGTGAAATTTCTTCAATTTTTTCCCAAAATAAGGGACATATCTGCCTTCTTGTCCCCAAATAAGGGAAATTTCAGCCTTTTTACCTCAAAATAAGGGGAATTTCTGCCATTTTGCCCCAAAATATAAAATTTCTTCCCTTCTTTTCTGAAATAAGTGAAATTTCTGCAATTTTGCCCCAAAATAAGGGAAATTTCTGGAATTTCGCCCCAAAATAAGTGGAATTACTGAGTTTTGCCCCAAAATAAGGAGAATTTCTGTCTTTTTGCCATAACATATAGGAAATTTCTGCTCTTTGTCACACAATTAGG
Organism: Micromys minutus; assembly: GCF_963924665.1. NCBI lineage: Eukaryota > Metazoa > Chordata > Mammalia > Rodentia > Muridae > Micromys > Micromys minutus. Next base: position 54,095 of record NW_027667439.1, read on the forward strand.
GGAATTTCTGCAATTTTGCTTCAAAATACGGGGAATTTTGCCTTTTTGCCTGAAAATAAGAAGAAAGTATACCTTTTTGCCATAAAAAAAAGAAATTTCTTCATTTTTGCCCCAAAATAAGCGGAATTTCTGATTTTTTGACATTAAATAAGTGGAATTTCTGTTCTTTTCCCTCAAAGCATAGGGAATTCCTGTATTGTTGCCCCAAAATAAGGAAAAATTCTGACATTTTACCCTGAAGTAAGTGAAATTTCTGCAATTTTGCCCCAAAATAAGGGAAATTTTTGCCTTTTTGCCCCCAAATAAGGGGAATTTCAGCCTTTTTACCTCAAAATAAGGGGAATTTCGGCATTTTTGCCACAAAATGTTAGAAATTTCTGCCTTTTTGCCCCAAAATAAAGAAAATTTCAGCATTTTTTCCCTGAAATAAGTGAAATTTCTGCAATTTTGCCCCAAAATAAGTGAAATTTCTGCAATTTTGCCCCAAAATAAGGGAAATTTCTGGAATTTTGCCTCAAAATAAGTTTAATTTCTGAGTTCTGCACCAAAATAAGGAGAATTTCTGTCTTTATGCCCCAACATATAGGGAATTTCTGCCCTTTTGCCTGAAAATAAGAAGAATGCATACCTTTTTACCATAAAAAAGGGAAATTTCTTCATTTTTGATCCAAAATAAGGGGAATTTCTGCTTTTTTGCCTCTAAATAAGTGGAATTTCTGTCTTTTTCCCCAAAAACAAAGGGAATTTCTGTCTTTTTTGCCTCAAAATAAGGAAATTTTCTGACTTATTACCCTGAAATAAGTGAAATTTCTGCAATTTTGCCCCAAAATAAGGGAAATTTCTGCCTTTTTGCACCAAAATAATGGGAAAATTCAGCCTTTTTACCTCAAAATAAGGGAATTTTCTGCATTTTTGCCACAAAATATTAGGAATTTCTGCATTTTTGCCCCAAAATAAAGAAAATTTCTGCCTTTTTTCCCTGACATAAGTGAAATTTCTGCAATTTTGCCCCAAAATATGTGAAATTTCTGCAATTTTGCCCCAAAATAAGGGAAATTTCTGGAATTTTGCCACAAATAAGTGGAATTTCTGAGTTATGCCAAAAAATAAGGAGAATTTCTGTCTTTTTGTCCCAACATATAGGGAATTTCTGACTTTTTGCCCCACAATTAGCAGAATTTCTGCAATTTTGCTCCAAAATACGGGGAATTTCTGCCTCTTTGCCGGAAAATAAGAAGAATGCATACCTTTTTGCCATAAAAAAGGGAAATTTCTTCATTTTTGCTCCAAAAAGGGGAATTTCTGCTTTTTTGCCTCTAAATAAGTGGAATTTCTGTTTTTTACCCCAAAACAAAGGGAATTCCTGTCTTTTTTGTCCCAAAATAAGGAAAATTTCTGACTTATTACCCTGAAATAAGTGAAATTTCTGCAATTTTGCCCCAAAATAAGGGAAATTTCTGCCTTTTTGCCCCCAAATAAGGGGAATTTCAGCCTTTTTACCTCAAAATAAGGGAAATTTCTGCATTTTTGCCACAAAATATTAGGAATTTCTGCATTTTTGCCAGTAAATAAGGAAAATTTCTGCATTTTTTCCCTGACATAAGTGAAATTTCTGCAATTTTGCCCCAAAATAAGTGAAATTTCTGCAATTTTGCCCCAAAATAAAGGAAATTTCTGGAATTTTGCCCCAAAATAAGTGGAATTTCTTAGTTTTGCCCCAAAATAAGGAGAATTTCTGTCTTTTTGCCCCACAATTAGCGGAATTTCTGCAATTTTGCTCCAAAATACGGTCAATTTCTGCCTTTTTGCTCGAAAATAAGAAGAATGCATACCTTTTTGCCATAAAAAAGGGAAATTTCTTCATTTTTTCTCCAAAATAAGGGGAATTTCTGCTTTTTTGCCTTTAAATAAGTGAAATTTCTGTCTTTTTCCCCCACACAAACAGAATTTCTGTCTTTTCTTCCCCAAAATAAGGAAATATTCTGAATTATTACCCTGAAGTAAGTGAAATTTCTGCAATTTTGCCCCAAAATAAGAAATTTCTGCTTTTTTGCCCCCAAATAAGGGGAATTTCAGCCTTTTTACATCAAAATAAGGGTAAATTTTGCATTTTTGCCACAAAATATTAGGAATTTCTGCCTTTTTGCCCCAAATTAAAAAAAATTTCTGCCTTTTTTCCCTGAAATAAGTGAAATTTCTGCAATTTTGCCCCAAAATAAGTGAAATTTCTGCAATTTTGCCCCAAAATAAGGGAAATTTCTGCCTTTTTGCCCCCAAATAAGGGGAATTTTAGCCTTTTTACCTCAAAATAAGGGGAATTTCTGCATTTTTGCCACAAAATATTAGGAATTTCTGCCTCTTTGCCTTAAAATAAAGAAATTTTTTGCCTTTTTTCCCTGTAATAAGTGAAATTTCTGCATTTTTGCCCCAAAATAGGTGAAATTTCTGCAATTTTGCCCCATATTAAGAGAAATTTCTGGTATTTTGCCTCAAAATAAGTGGAATTTCTTAGTTTTGCCCCATAATAAGGAGAATTTCTGTCTTTTTGCCCCAACATATAGAAAATTTCTGCCTTTTTGCCCCACAATTAGGGGAAATTCTGCAATTTTGCTCCAAAATACGGGGAATTTCTGCCTTTTTTCCCGATAATAAGAAGAATGCATACCTTTTTGCCATTAAAAAGGCAAATTTCCTCATTTTTGCTCCAAAATAAGCAGAATTTCTGATTTTTTGCCTCTAAATAAGTGGAATTTCTGTCTTTTTCCCCCAAAACAAAAGGAATTTCTGTCTTTTTTGCCCCAAAATAAAAAATATTTCTGACTTATTACCCTGAAATAAGTGAAATTTTTTCCATTTTTCCCCAAAATAAGAGAAATTTCTGCCTTTTTGCCCCCAAATAAGGGAAATTTCAGCCTTTTTACCTCAAAATAAGGGGAATTTCTTCCTTTTTGCCCAAAAATAAGGAAAATTTCTGCCCTTTTTCCCTGAAATAAGTAAAATATCTGCAATTTTGCCCCAAAATAAGTAAAATTTCTGCAATTTTGCCCCAAAATGAGGGAAATTTCTGGAATTTTGCCACAAAATAAGTGGAATTACTAAGTTTTGCCCCAAAATAAGGAGAATTACTGTCTTTTTGCCCTAACATATAGAGAATTTTTGCCTTTTTGCCCCACAATTAGGGGAATTTCTGCAATTTTGCTCCAGAATACGTGGAATTTCTGCACTTTTGCCCGAAAATAAGAAGAAAGTATAGCTTTTTGCCATAAAAAAGGGAAATTTCTTCATTTTTGCTCCAAAATAAATGGAATTTATGCTTTTTTTTCTAAAAATAACTGGAATTTTTGTCTTTTTCCCCCAAAACAAAGGGAATTTCTATATTTTTGGCCCCAAATTAAAAAATATTTCTGACTTATTAACCTGAAATAAGTGAAATTTCTTCAATTTTTTTTCAAAATAAGGGAAATATCTGCCTTTTTGTCCCCAAATAAGGGAAATTTCAGCCTTTTTTCCTCAAAATAAGGGGAATTTCTGCCTTTTTGCCCCAAAATATAAAATTTCTTCTTTTCTTTTCTGAAATAAGTGAAATTTCTGCAATTTTGCCCCAAAATAAGGGAAATTTCTGGAATTTTGCCCCAAAATAAGTGGAATTACTGAGTTTTGCCCCAAAATAAGGAGAATTTCTGTCTTTTTGCCCTAACATATAGGGAATTTCGGCTCTTTGTCACACAATTAGGGGAATTTCTGCAATTTTGCTTCAAAATACGGGGAATTTCTGCTTTTTTGCCCGAAAATAAGAAGAAAGTATACCTTTTTGCCATAAAAAAGAAAATTTCTTCATTTTTGCCCCAAAATAAGCGGAATTTCTGATTTTTTGCCATTAAATAAGTGGAATTTCTGTCCTTTTCCCTCAAAGCATAGGGAATTCCTGTATTTTTGCCCCAAAATAAGGAAAAATTCTGACATTTTACCCTGAAGTAAGTGAAATTTCTGCAATTTTGCCCCAAAATAAGGGAAATTTTTGCCTTTTTGCCCCCAAATAAGGGGAATTTCAGCCTTTTTACCTCAAAATAAGGGGAATTTCGGCATTTTTGCCACAAAATGTTAGAAATTTCTGCCTTTTTGCCCCAAAATAAAGAAAATTTCAGCATTTTTTCCCTGAAATAAGTGAAATTTCTGCAATTTTGCCCCAAAATAAGTGAAATTTCTGCAATTTTGCCCCAAAATAAGTGAAATTTCTGCAATTTTGCCCCAAAATAAGGGAAATTTCTGGAATTTTGCCTCAAAATAAATTTAATTTCTGAGTTCTGCACCAAAATAAGGAGAATTTCTGTCTTTATGCCCCAACATATAGGGAATTTCTGCCTTTTTGCCTTAAAATTAGGGGAATTTCTGCAATTTTGCTCCAAAATATGAAGAATTTCTGCTCTTTTGCCTGAAAATAAGAAGAATGCATACCTTTTTGCCATAAAAAAGGGAAATTTCTTCATTTTTGATCCAAAATAAGGGGAATTTCTGCTTTTTTGCCTCTAAATAAGTGGAATTTCTGTCTTTTTCCCCAAAAACAAAGGGAATTTCTGTCTTTTTTGCCCCAAAATAAGGAAATTTTCTGACTTATTACCCTGAAATAAGTGAAATTTCTGCAATTTTGCCCCAAAATAAGGGAAATTTCTGCCTTTTTGCCCCAAAATAAGGGGAAAATTCAGCCTTTTTACCTCAAAATAAGGGAATTTTCTGCATTTTTGCCACAAAATATTAGGAATTTCTGCATTTTTGCCCCAAAATAAAGAAAATTTCTGCCTTTTTTCCCTGACATAAGTGAAATTTCTGCAATTTTGCCCCAAAAAAAGTGAAATTTCTGCAATTTTGCCCCAAAATAAGGGAAATTTCTGGAATTTTGCCACAAATAAGTGGAATTTCTGAGTTATGCCACAAAATAAGGAGAATTTCTGTCTATTTGTCCCAACATATAGGGAATTTCTGACTTTTTGCCCCACAATTAGCAGAATTTCTGCAATTTTGCTCCAAAATACGGGGAATTTCTGCCTTTTTGCCGGAAAATAAGAAGAATGCATACCTTTTTGCCATAAAAAAGGGAAATTTCTTCATTTTTGCTCCAAAAAGGGGAATTTCTGCTTTTTTGCCTCTAAATAAGTGGAATTTCTGTTTTTTACCCTTAAACAAAGGGAATTCCTGTCTTTTTTGCCCCAACATAAGGAAAATTTCTGACTTATTACCCTGAAATAAGTGAAATTTCTGCAATTTTGCCCCAAAATAAGGGAAATTTCTGCCTTTTTGCCCCCAAATAAGGGGAATTTCAGCCTTTTTACCTCAAAATAAGGGAAATTTCTGCATTTTTGCCACAATATATTAGAAATTTCTGCATTTTTGCCCCTAAATAAGGAAAATTTCTGCCTTTTTTCCCTGACATAAGTGAAATTTCTGCAACTTTGCCCCAAAATAAGTGAAATTTTTGCAATTTTGCCCCAAATTAAGAGAAATTTCTGGTATTTTGCCCCAAAATAAGTGGAATTTCTGAGTTTTGCCCCAAAATTAGGAGAATTTCTGTTTTTTTGCCCCAAGATATAGAGAATTTCTGCCTTTTCCCCCACAATTAGGGGAATTTCTGCAATTTTGCTCCAAAATACAAGGAATTTCTGCCTTTTTGCCCGATAATAAGAAGAATGCATAACTTTTTGCCATAAAAAAAAGAAATTTCTTCATTTTTGCTCCAATAAAAATGGAATTTCTGCTTTTTTTCCTAAAAATAACTGGAATTTTTGTGTTTTTCCCCCAAAACAAAGGGAATTTCTATATTTTTGGCCCCAAATTAAAAAATATTTCTGACTTATTAACCTGAAATAAGTGAAATTTCTTCAATTTTTTCCCAAAATAAGGGAAATATCTGC
>NW_027667438.1:0-1000 GCF_963924665.1 Micromys minutus
TGGACTTGTAACTGGTGCAGGCGAGGCATTTATGTGTCACAAACTGTGTGCAAGTTAGAGAGAGAGAACTAAACTGTAGGAAATGCTTCATTGCTTCCTCCATGTAACCCCTGGGGACTGAGGTCAAGTCCACAGGTTTACTGGCCAACGCCTTTACTACTACCTAAAGGTAAAGCTTTTCTTAGCCTTTTACAAATAGAAATCTACTTAGATACCAGGTAATGTTCTGTATCAAACTTAATCACAGTTCTTTATGACTCCTTGTAGCATCTGACAGCAGTTGAGAGCACACTAGCATCTAAAAAATGCAAGGTTCTGATAATTCAGTTGGCTTGAAGCTGTTTTCAACTGCCAATAGTTAACACTCTCAACCCCAACCAAACAATAAATATACAAAAATAAACCAGGCTATCAGGTTGATTGCAGGTTAGAGACCTACAAGATTTTAAGCTAGGTTGTGGGTTCTGTGGTAACCAGCCAGTTTTTCCTTATGAGTACTTAATGGCCACTGGCAAATACTAGGTTACTATCTTTCCTGTTTGCTCTGGGTGCAGAGATAGTTAATATTGATCCCTAGTAATATCTTTTCTCAGATTGTAGCCCAGTTAGTCTAATCCTGAACCCACAGCAGTCAGCTAGAATGAAGCGGACACTGGAGAGTCAGAGTGCCCACCACAGAATTCGGCACACAAAAGAAGCCATGATACTACTCAGCTACTAGAAACAATGACTTTATGAAGTTCCTAGGAAATGGATGTATCTAGAGAATATCATCCTGAGTGAGGTAACCCAATCACAAAAGAACAGACATAATATGCAGTCACTGATAATTGGATACTAGCCCAGAAAGCCCTGAATACCCAAGAAACCACTCACAGATCATATGAAGCTCAAAAAAAAAAAAAAAAAAAAAGGAAAGGAAAGGCCAAAAAGTGGAGCCTCAGTCCTTCTTAGGAACAACAAGTGTATAGCACCCACTCAGAGTGGGGTACAGCTAGAC